>NW_025335542.1:0-5030 GCF_004798865.1 Varanus komodoensis
CAGTTGTTGGAAATCGCAAATGTCTCTGGGATTTGCTGTAGGCACACGGGAAGACTCACCCAAGGTGGGGCCCCAGGAAGAAGGCAGGGCCAGCTAGAGAGCTCTGCGGGGCTGCACAGGGCCCACGGAGGGCCGGATTCGTCCCGGAGGTCCTCAGCTCCACACCCCTGCCCTGCCCTCCAGCCTGAAAGCTCCCGTGGGTGTGCATCACCCAATTGCAGAACTCACCTTCATCGGATGGCTGGTTCCCTGGATGTCGTTAGACTACAGGCCCCACAATCCCTGGTTGTTGACTGTTCTGGCTGGGACTGATGGGGGTTGGAGTCCCACATCACAGGCTGCCCACCCCTGATTTGCGGAACGTGGGTATCCTTCCCCCAAGGAGCTCAGGCCACAACAGCTGGCTCCCACCCCTTTTATCTCACAACATTCCTGTGAGGTAGGCTGTTTCAGCAGATGTGACTTCCCGGAACGGACCCCGTGGGGCTCGTGGCTGAGCAGACTCTGACACTCACATTTCCCCGCGATAAGCCCATCATCCTCACCAAAGCTCTTCGGTTCCCCCACCTGTTGGAGGGAATGTAGGATCCTGGATGGTTTTTGCATGTTTCCGAGGCTGCTTGGGCCTCGGAGAGGGAGGGAAATGCCTCGGACCCTTTGGGGAGGGCGGAAGCAGGCGGCCTCGGTGTGTGCAGCGGGAGGGGCTCCCACCAGTGCCCAGCGCTCCTGCTGCCGCCCCCCCCCCAGAGGACCCCTTTCCCCGCCCCAGGCAGCCCGTTCTGCACCGGGTGCTTCTCTTGGGGGGGGGGGTGGCCTTTCCAGACGCACCACATGGCCAGAGATTCCGGCGCGGAGGCGCATTCGCACGTCCGTCGTTCCGTCTCGGGGCTCGAGTCGCGCGTCTTTGCCAGCCCGGACGAGCCCTTGCCCGCCCCCCGGACGGCTCGGCATCAGCGCCGCCGTTCGGCGCGGGCACTGCGAGGGTTGACGCCGGGAGGCCACGCGGAAGTGGGTGCCCGGTGTGCGAGTCGGACACTGGAATTTAGGGTGTTTCTATAGATGCCCGGGAAGCAGATTTAGTAGGACGGACAGGGCAGAGTAACTTCTTCTTCTGCCCCTGAATTACATGGGGTCTTCAGAAAATTCTGCACTTTCTTATTTCGTAGAAATAGTTTATATATGTATTGCTGCTGGCATTAAAAAGTTGGCATGAGACTGGGAAAAAAGCATCACGAAGGAAGGTGACTATGTAGAAAAGTGATGCAATTTGTTTGTGAAATGCTTAGTAGAGTCTCAGAAATTGTGGAAACTTTTTGAAGTGCCATCGTCTTGGCAAGGCTGAAGGGTCCGGGCGTAAATTGAGGCATGTTTAGGCAGAATGACGGGGATTGTAGGCCTGCTCCTCTGCCTGAACATGCTTCAGGGTTCGCCCCCATACTACTTTCCTTCTTTCTGAAAGGAGCCACTCTGGTGAGGATGGAGTGGCAAAAGACCCCTTTGGAGAGTCTGCTGGGGGGGCAGAAAGAAGAGGAAGGGGAGGACTTGAAGCAGTGGCTGGTGGATCTCGACTCCCACACCTGGAACAGACAGCGGGCTAATTCCAGGGCTCTCGTGCTGCATGTCGTGGGATGAGATGGGGGCATGAAGCAGGCGGCGGAACGGGTGCAGCCCCCCAGTACCTCGCCCACTGAGGGAAAAGGGGGCTGCGGCGGATGGGTTGGGGGCAAAAAGGAGCTGCTGTGTGTGCGCCCCTGGGAGAGATTCGGACAGAGCGGGCCCTGCCCTGATTGCCATAAATGAGGGAACCGCCTCACCCTCTGGCAGCCTTGGGCATTTATTTATTTATTTGGAATACCTGTATGTCGTCCCATTCGCATAAGCCTCGAGGCGGCTTCCAACACATAAATAAATACAAATCTATGCAAATGCATAAAATACTGGAGACTTCCTGGCATAAAAATTTAAAATCTATAAATAAAATCCACAATTAAAATAACATTTAAATAAAAAGGTCTTGGCCTGGCACCGTAAAACAAATAACGACGGTGCCAGGCGGACCTCTCTGGGGAGCGCATTCCATAGATTGGGCGCCACCACAGAGAAGGCCCTCCTCCGGGTACTCACCCTCCTAATATCTTTCACGGAGGGCTCCCGGAGAAGGGCCTCTGCCGCCAATCTCAAGGGGCAGGAGGGCACATATGGACGCAGGCGCACCTTTAGGTAACCAGGTCCCAAACCGTTAAGGGCTTTGTAGGTGATAACCAGCACCTTGAATTGGGCCTGGAGTTCAATGGGGAGCCAGTGAAGCTGATGGAGGACTGGAGTATTTGAGCACAACGCCCAGTCCCCGTCAGCAACCTGGCAGCTCTATTTTGCACCATCTGAAGTATCCGGACCGTCTTCAAGGGCAGCCCCACGTAGAATGCGTTACAGAAGTCTAATCGGGAACTAATCCATGCATGTGTCACTGTTGCCAGGCAATCGTTCTCCAGGTAGGGACGCAGGTGATGGCTCAGCCGAAGCTGAAGGAAAGTGCTCCTTGCCACCGCTGTTACCTGAGCTTCCAACGACAGCTCTGGGTCGAGGAGCACTCCCAAGCTGCAGACCCTGTCCCTAAGAGGGAGTGCAACCCCATTCAGGAAGAGTTCAATTCACCCTCTCCGCAGCCCGATCTGCCAACCAACAGGACCTCCATCTTGTCTGGACTGAGCTTCAGTTTGTTGGCCCTCATCCAGCCCATTACCTCGGCCAGGCACCGGTTCAGCACAGCCACTGCCTCACCCGGATTGGTGGAAAATGAGAGGTAGAGCTGGGTATCATCAGCATACTGATGATTCCGCAGCCCACGCCTCCTGATAACCTCTCCCAGCGGTTTCATGTAGATGTTAAACAGCAAAGGGGACAAAATGGACCCCTGCGGAACTCCCTGGCATAGCTGCCATGGCGCAGAGCCATAGTCCCCCAGCAGCACCTTCTGGAATCGGCCGTTGAGATAGGAGGGGACCCGCTGCCAAGCAGTGCCCCCTATTCCCAGTCCCGCTAGCCCCTCCAGGAGGATACCATGGTCGATTTCACTTGAGCAGAAGTATGTCCGCAGCTTTTTGCATAACAGACTCATCCCATAATCACAGAACAGTCAAGTTGGAAGGGGCCAGAAGGCCATCGGGGCCAAACGGCCAAGCCTGTTTGAAGTTTGGTGTTAAAACGGAGTCTGAGCCAGCCTGCGCCCCCGCCCTGCGCCCCCTGCCCTTGCCCAGCGTGGCTCATTGAGGACTGTGAATGGGGGGCACCCCCCCCGAGGCCGGGAGGGCAAGACGGACCCTGCGAGAGAGAGCGGGGTTCTGGCTCCCGCAAAGCTACCCCTGAAGAGCCTGACTTGGATCCAGGGGAGGTGGGTAAGCATAGGCTCACCGCCCACATTCCCTTCTCAGGCAGGGGGACTGAGCGGGCGCTGGGTGACAAGTCCAAGCCCTCGAGGAAGAAATAGATGGTTTGGATCCATTCCAGTCCTCTGTAGGCCTGGATTTGGAATGGAAACTGATCTGGTCACCCTGCAAGAGGACCGTTGCCAGGGGAGACACGGGCCGCACGACCCTGCCGATTCTCCCGGACCTCTCGGTGGCTTTCCATGCCACTGACCACGGTGTCCTTCTGGAGAGGGTGGCCAGGTTGGGGGCTGCTGGCTCTGCTTTGTGTTGGCTCTGCTCCTCCCCGGTGGACCTTCTCCAGATGGTGGGGCTGGTGGAGGGTTGCTCCATGCCGTGGCACTTGCCACGTGGGTTCCTGCAGGGGGCCATTGTGTCCGCCATGCTTTTCAGCTTCTCCATGGGGCTGCTGGGTGAGGTCATCCGGAGGTTTGGGCTGAAGTGGCACCAATATGCAGCTGGCACACAGCTCCCCTTCTCCTGGTCCCCTGATCCAGGCGAGGCACTCACCGTCCTTATCCAGTGCCAGGACTCGGGAATGGACTGGATGGGGGCCCTCAGCTGAAGCAGGACCCAGGCAAGATGGCGCCGCTCCTGGTGGGCAGCCCATCCGGGCGAATTTCAGCCTGACCTGGATGGCTTGCACTCCCCCCAGAGGACACGGTCCTTAGCCTGGGGTGCTCCTGGTCCCCGAATTGTCTTTTGCCTCCCGGGAGCACCATCTCTCGGCTCAAGGCTGATTTCACAGCTGCATTCCGACTTGGACAGGCGATTGTTGCCGCAGTCGTCCATGCATTGAAGGTGCTCTCAGGGCTGTCCTGGAAGAGGGCCTGGGCGCTCCACCTGGTCCCAACAGGGCGGTGCAGCTCCTGCCGAGGACGGGGTGTCGCGAGCGCATTCGCCAGTCCTGCGCTGGTTGCACTGGTGCCCGGTCGCAGCCTGGCCCTCTTTCAGGGAGCCGACGTTGCCATGCAGAGTCTGAACAGCCCGGGCCCAGAGGTGGAGGAAACACCTTTCTCCGCAGGCCCCTTCCAAGTACTGCGATCTCCAGCAGAGGCCCTCTGCGAACCACCCCAAGGAAGCGAGGGGCACATGGCTCGGAGAAGAGCCCTCCTGCAATGGCACCTTTTGGAGGAACACCCTCCCAGGGGAGGGCGCCTGGCACCGGCACAGCCAGCTGCTCAGGGCTTGGGACGGAGGGGTTCGTGCAAACAGGTATTTCAGCAGCCATTGGGGTTCGCCAGATGATAGTGAACCCTTGAGAGAAAGGGGGTCGCCCTGACAAGACAGAAGGGACATCCAAGGGCTGCTGATCCTTCCGGAGGAGCAGCCGGCCCACAACTCGCTCAGGTGGTTTTGGCCCTGGACCCCATCCTCTGGAGGGGAGGGTTCCTCGCAGAGGAAGGGGAGGATGTCAAAGATTATGTAAGCCACCTTGGATCCATGCCAAAACGATTCTTCCCTGCAGTTTAATTAGTATAAATGAATAAAACAGTGTAAAATAGAGTTGCAGTGATGTGATCTGAACATTAAAAACAACAAAACCGCATTGGGTGCACAGGGGAAGAACTGGACACGGGGAAACCTTCTTGTTCCCTCTCAGTT
>NW_025335542.1:5413-10307 GCF_004798865.1 Varanus komodoensis
ACCTGTCAAGGGAGACCTGGGCAGCCTTAGGGGCTTCTTTCCTCTCCAACAGGGGGAAATTCAACGGAGGGTGATTGCAAAGCTGTTCCCCTGGCAGCTTTATCTGCTCTTGCAATCAGCAGAGCAGCGGCCCTGGCAGCAAGGGCTAAAAAGGAAGCTGGCCCGGAATTTTTGGGTGCCGCCCGAGAAAGGGGTGTCGGCAGTGTGTAAGACAAAGGCACAGAAGCAGCCCTCCTTTGCCAGGAGTCCGCTGACTTCCCGGGAGGGACAACGCACGTCCAGCAGGAGGAGCCGCGCAGGTCCAATGGCTCCTCATCGGGGGACCAAACCAGAAGGAAGCGCCGCGCGCGAAGCCGCCGTCGCCCAGATTCCCTTGCACTGCCGCTCGCAGCTGCTCCAGGAGCACCGTTGCTCCGGGGCTGTTCCCGCGAAACGCCCGGGGGGACCGGCGCGCCCGGCTCTTCCTTCCTCCCGGGCGCATTTCCGGGCGGGCAGGAGGGGCTCCATCCGGACGGGGGCGCGGGTGCTGCGCCGGGTCCGCCGCAGAGGAGGAGGGCAGGTAGGGCCGGGCCGGGACCCGGCGGGGGGCCGGGGCCTTGCGGGGAGGGAGCGGGGGGGCGCGGCAGCCTTGCGGGGGGCGGCGGGGCCCGATCCCTGCTCCCCGGGGCCAGGCGCGGCGCCGGGAGACTCCGGGGCAGCGGGCCTGGTGCCGCGGGGCGAGCCTTGCGAGGGGCGGCGGGGGGGGTCCTTCCGCCCGCTCCCCAAAGGAAGGGGCGCCGCTCGCAGGACCTCCTGCCCGCCCGGAGCGCCCTGCAGGCTCGGCGGTCGTGGGAACGCGCTCGGCGGCGGCCTTTGTCCGCGCCCTCGTGGCGCCACGGAGCCCCTTTCGCGGCCACGCGCAAGAAGTGCCCGGCGCGGGACGGGGAGCGGCGCGGGCCCTGCAGAGGCGCGGCGAGGGCGGCCGGTCCGCCTCGCCCTCCGCCCGGGAAGCTCCTGGGCTGCACAGCCAGCAGGCGGTCGGCGGCGCGCAGGGGGACCCCAAACGTGGGCAGGGCGGGCCGGGGGGCGGGCGAGGCGGCCGGGGGGGGGCCCCAAACGGGGGGAGGGCGGGGCGGGGGGCGGGGGGGGGAGGGACCCCTGCGGGCGAGGAGCCCCGGGGCCCCTGCAGNCGGAGCAAGCAGTGAGCCAAGTTGAGCGCGGGGCCCGTAGATCCTACAAAGCCCGGCAAGGCAATGGAGGACCTGGGCAAGGGAATGGCTCGGATGCGAACCCAGCTGGTGAGATAACAGATTGCAGGTTACTTGAGAGAAAATTGAGATGACGTTGTTCAGTTTCAATAGGGAAGAAAAGGAGGGAATTGAGGATAAGTTTCAAATTTGGGCTATATCAGTACTTCAAAAATACCCTATGTCTGATCAGAATAATTCTGATTTATTAAAATCTGAAATGAATGAGAAAAAGCGGCAGTTTAGCAATTTTGGTGGTCTTCGTTTGGGAGAATAGCATTTCATAAAAGGGGGACTTTCCTTGAGGTAAACTTGTTTGGGATGTTTCCATATAACTCATAAAAAGAGTAAGAAGAGTGGCAAAAACAGGTTAATAAATTTTGTAATGGAGATAAGAAAGCAAAGGTGACTAAGAAATGATGGGATAACTCACAAAAAGGGAGCGGACTATGTACTCAGAATATTAAAGTATATTATGAAGGAAGCAGCGTCTACATTTCCGGGAGAGACTCTCCCCTGGCGAGAAGCCATAGCAATGCCTAGAGCGTGGGCAGAGTTTCCATGCACAGGGAGCTCTTGCGACTCCTCCAGGAATTCTCCCCAGAGGACCCCCTGCACGCGTGGGAGGGGGAGGACCGGACGCCAGGATCTTGTGCTCTCCTCCTTCACCCGCATCAAGAGGCTCTTTAGTTCCTCTTCACTTTCTGCCATGAGAGTGGTATCATCTGCATATCTGAGGTTGTTGATATTTCTCCCTGTAATCTTAATCCAACCGGTGATTCATCCAGCCCCGCCTTTCTCATGATGTACTTTGCAGATAAGTTAAATAGGCAGGGCGACAGTATACAGCCTTGCCGAACTCCTTTCTCGTTTTTGAACCAATCAGTGGTTCCGTGCCCAGTTCTAACTGTTGCTTCTTGATCCACATATAGGTTTCTCAGGAGAGAAATGAGATGGTCAGGTACTCCGATCTCTTTAAGAACTTGCCACAATTTGTTGTGATCCACACAATCAAAGGCTTGAGCATAGTCAATGAAGCAGAAGTAGATGTTTTTCTGGGACTCCCTAGCTTTCTCCATGATCCAGCGTATGTTGGCATCTCTATGTTGATCTCTTGTTCCTCTGCCTCTTCGAGATCCTGCCGTACTTCTGGTAGTTCTTGGTCCACATACTGCTGCAGCCTGGTTTGTAGGATTTTCAGCAGGGCTCCTCAAACTTTATCAACGGGGCCAATGGAAAGGCACTGAAGGTGCGCACGGGCCGGCGAGGGCAGGGCGGGGGGGCAAGGAGAGACGGGATGGGCATGTGGTGTGGGGCGCGGTGGGGCAGGCAGGCGAGGCAGTGGCTTGGCCCCTCGGGGATTGTTTTCGTGGCGAGGCAGCGGTGGGCACGCGCTGGGTGAGCCAGATGGTGGAGGGCAGGCGTGTGCGCGGTGAGTCCAGAACCGCTGAGGTGGGCCGGATGAATGGGGATGGCGGACTGGATCCGTCCCGCAGGCCCTACTCGGAGGACCCATGATTTTGAGCATAACTTTGCTAGCATGTGAAATGAGTGCAATGGCACGGTAGTTTGAACATGTTTTGGCATTGCCCTTCTTTGGAATTGGAATATAAACTGACCTTTTCCAATCCGGAGGTACTCCAGAAAAATTCCAAGATCCTTCTGACTTGCGGTATCATTGACCTAGTATTCCGCAGCTGCATTAGGAAATTCTGCATTAGGTTTCTTTTTCCGGGTGACTTGGGAAACCGGGCCTTGCTCCGTATTGAAGTTCTTCCTGCTGTTTTCAGCCCGGGGCTCCAGCACCTCCAGATTCCCTTGGCTCTCCTTCCGCCTCCCACGTTCCCTGTCACCCCGGCCCCTCTGCTGCCCTCTGCAGGTGTGGTCATTGCTCCCTGCACTTCCTCTTTGGGGTCATTAATACAGGGAGCTTGTGAGGGAGCCGTGTGTGGGGTTGGGTTTTCGGGGATGGGCTCAGAGCAGGGAGACCCCATGTCAGCTCCCACTGGTACAGAGCTGGCTCAGTGCCAAAATGCACGGCTAGGAAGGCCCCGGTGTCTCTACTTCAGGGTCCCGTACCTGCTGTCTGTCTTTCTGTCTTTTTTATTGCTATTTGGCAGGGAAGTCGGACGAAGGACTAACACGGAGCCCTGTGCATTGAAAAGGCTCGCTAGCGAGCCTGCTTCCAGACGTGGGCCGGGCGAATCCGGCTGTGGCAGAGTCTGTTCTTGCCCCCACCCACCACGGCCAACGGGCAGAGCTGGGCAGGACGCAGCCCTAAGCCGACCCTGAAGGAGCCGTAACCTGTGCAGCTGCAAAGCTCTCACCTGCATCCAGGCAGGCGCCTGCGGCAAGCAGCTGCGCGCTTCCCTGTGCATCTGTTGCAGCTGCTGGGGCCGCGCTGAGTGACGGGAGCCGCTCCTGCATACACTGTCAGTGCCTCAAGGGCTCGCAAACCATCCTCCTGAGCAGACCCGCATCGTGCCCATCATCCCTGTGGGATCCCCGGCACCTTTGCGCCCCTGCAGGGGGCTCAGCCATGTTCCACTGCAGGCGTCTGCTGGTGGGCTGCACACATTCCTGCCCGGGAGTGTTGGTGTCTCAGAGACGGACGGTTTCCGGTTTCTGCCCTACTGGAGCTGCTGCAGGAGAAAAGGTTCGCAGCCCAGATTCTTCTTTGCACTGTCCCTGCAAATCCTTGTGTGAGTCTCGCGTGCCTTTGCTCATGTTATATCTCTCTGTATTTGATCTGCGTTGCATAAGATGGTGGCAACCCACCATCTCTGGTGCCTTTTGATCTCCACTTTTCTGGGCAGTGCAACAACCTGAAACAGGAGATTTCCTTTCTTATTGGAGATATTAGAACTGCAGGGACAGTACAGAGCCCATCACAACCTCAGTGCATGCGATGTCACTCTGGGAAGAGAGTCCTTGAGAAATTGTGGTTTTGGCAGTGCGTATGCAGTGGGCAGGGAGACGGCTGAGATGTTGACCTGACTCGTGCCAGGGTTGCTGTGCGCTCGATTGAGTGCATTTGTGTCGGCCTTTCACCCCTACCAAGCTTTTCTTGTCTCTTTCCTCCCAAACAGATGAATGGTAGGAGAGGAAATTGAGATGGATCCCTGCATCAGATAAGAAGAAACCAGTGAGCATGAAGTGAGAAAAGAGGGAATTCCAAATTAAAGGATATCAAAAGAGCACAACAAAACCGAATACAGAACAAGAGCAAAACATATGATATTACTCAATGTACTGCAAACACTCGCCCTTCATTCCTTGAAGTCGCGGAAAGAGGAAGGGGAAAGAATCTTGTTTTTGACAGATTACCGAAAGATCGGTGAATGAATGGATCCAAACTGTAGAAAGGAATGAGGCCAAATGAACGTGCAGAACGCTGAAAGAGAATCGAACTAGGGACGAGAGTTCATCAACTCCCGGCGTGCAGAAGCCCTTTGAACCCGTGCAGTGTGGAAAGGGGCTCAGAGATAGCCGAGGTTTAGTGAGCAGCACTGATCCAGCACTTTGAGGAAGCCACTTCAAGTCATGGAAGGAAGGCTGAGCTTAAGTGCTGTCGGGAGGCTTAGAAAAAGCGGCCGGGTGCAGAGTGCAGAGCAGCCGTCGAAATGCACAGAATGTGGGAAGAGCTTCAGTGGCGCTGGAAATCATTC
>NW_025335543.1:0-28838 GCF_004798865.1 Varanus komodoensis
AAACATAAAAACCAATGTAATAAGAAATTCTATAATAAAACATCAATAATAAAATATCAGTACCAACACATACCAGTAAGTACCAATAAAAACACTCATTCCAACAGCAGAAGCAACAGCCATGTTGACATTATACATGGTCAGATTAGAAAGCATCTTACAAATAACAATTAAAATATTACAATTCATTCATATTTAAATTATAATTAAAACTGTCAACAATTAAAATACTCTGAAAATGTTGCCAAAATACGTGCAAAGAAGGTGCCTTTCACATATTATTATTATTGTGAATGATGCATTTTTCTACCTTCCTTAGGCCGACTTCAATTTTAATTTGTAATCCACCCTAGCAGTATTCCACTCCAAGAACAAGAATTGCATATGTAAAGTAAAATGAGTAGTTGCCATGTGGGCAGTTCTCTTGCTGATTCCACAGTGGCGTCCCAGTTCTTGGCAGCAGCATAAGCCTTTTCTTCCTCATGGGATTGCTCCCCATCTCATTCTCAAGACCATGGGTGACTTGGAGTCCAACAGCTGCTGTGCTGGTAGAAATCAGTCCACAGAAGACAAATCTGATGTCCTTCTGCATGCATTCCCACCATTTTTGAAAGAACAGATGCAATTTCTGTTTGATCAATTAATGTATCTACCACTCACCATAATAAAAAAGAAAGTACAGAAATCATAGCACAGGGATTCCAGGGAACCCAACATTTAAGTGAAGAACCAAAGACCAAATCCCTATCATTCCCTCTTGTACCTAACACAGAAAGTGCATGCTGATAGAACTTTAGCTAAAATGGGACCACTGAGAAACATGAAGGAGATACTATTATGCTTTGGTCAACTGCCAAGCTTTGTGGAAGTATCCATGTCAGAAAAGATATTCCTCTGCCCAAAAGAGGGGAAAAAGCATTCCAGTTAGGATTGAGAATCCGTGGAAGCCACAGAGCACTGAAAAAAGGAAAACTGTGGAGAGTGGGCAGAGGACACACAGAGACCTGAAGGAAGGCATGGTTGGTTGGAACAGAAGCACCAGCTGGAGGTGCTCATACAACACCATCTTTTATTTAAGTCTCACTTATATTGTTCCATTATTCATTTGGATGGCCCTGGTCAAGTTATTTCATTCCAACTGAACCTGTCTCAAGGGGGTTCCTGTGAAAGAAAATGAAAGGTAAAAAAAATGAAAGGTGCTTATTCAAACTCCCTTCCTGCTTTCTAGTCTCTTACCAAGGGATGTCTGTATTTTGCTAATGAGGTAAAAAGTGCCAAATTAAGCTCAGGGGAAACTGAGGAGGTAGAGGCAATGAAAAACAGGTCCTTAAGAATTCAGGGGAAGCAGTAAAGGGTGTGGAGTGTGGTCTTCGTGGAATAGCTCTTCCTTATTCTTCATCATTAAGTTAGCAGCACCCCGAGCATATCAGAGGGGGGAAATGATGGCATGCAGTCTGTCTTCTATTGTAGAGATTGCTAGGTAGTTCACCCAAGTGGTTCTTTTCCCTCTCCTTGGAAGACTTTCCAAATTGGATGTCCATCAAGGTGATTGTGGAACCAGAGGTAGGGTAGTAGAGCATCAGCTTCCCATGTAAAAGATGCATGGAGGAGTTTGTTAAATGTGTTTCTAGTTACACGGCAGCAAAGGTACCTTGCAGATCTGCAGCCGGTCAACAGAAGAACTCTTAGGTGAATGGACCAATTTGTTCCATCAGCCTGAAGAGGCTTTCTTCCCCAGCCTGGGGAGCAAGGACATCCTCTGAAAATCCAAGTGTTGTCATTGCTCCTGAGCTCTTTAATTGGGGCTTCCAGTCATAGAAAGCAAAACAGAATCCTCCTAAGCCATAATATGCAGGATCTATTCCTTTCTTTCTTCCACGTGACTTCTATCCAAAGTTGCTATTTGGCTCAAACCTACTATTTTACTGCTAGGAAATTATACGTAGGTCCTGTCCCCTTTCTTAGCAGCAGAAAAAGACACTAGGTAGTCCCTTCAAGACTGTGCAAAGAGGATCCCTCTGGAATGCAGCCTTCCCATTCAGAATCCAACGAGGTTGATGCCATTTTGAAAAATCATCTTGTATGGAAAAGTTAGCTGGAGTTGGTCCATCCATTTTGTGCTTTTACTTAAGCCAGTAGCAAGAGAAAGACAAGGAACACCTGGGTGAATCACACAGGTAAGATTGTCTTCAGCATTTGGAATTAAGAATGACCTGGGAGGAGCTCATTTACTAATTTTGCCTTTCACAGTTCTTGGGAAAGCATCCATTTCATTTCAACTTCAATTAGACACTCCACTTATCACCTAGAGATGTTCCTAAAGCAACTTACAAATAAGAGCAAGACAGTTCCTCTTTTCAGATTTACTATCTCAAAAGATATGACACAAAGGAAAAAGGAACAGGGGGAAAGGAAACAAGGAAATGTCTACCATTCCCAAAAATGATGTGAGCCTTATCACTCTAGAAAAGGATGCATGACCAGCTGTGATGCCACCAGAATCAGTGAGCCTTCCAGTCATGGCAAGCTGGCATGTAGAAAGGAAAAGCCAAAAATTGCCATTGTCTCAAGGAAAGATAGAACATTAGGGTGGTCCTAATTGTTTTATTTTTTTTTCCATTGTAAACTCTATCACTCCCAATCTTGATCAGGATCACCTTCTTCAGAGAGGGGCCCATGCCTTCCCACCCAGCTGTTTTCTTTTCTTTTGTTTTCATTTAAATCCTTTGAGGGATGGAGGAAGAAAGAATGGATGATGGTGAGCCTCCCACTCTTCTCAATGTCTTCTCAAGATCCTACTTTTCTTTTGTGTTGAAAAGAAAAAGAAAACCAGTCAGCTAACCAAACACATGCTGATTCTTGGACAGTTCTGGACTAAGATAGGCTAATGATCTGGCCCCTATCTAAGGAAGCTTCCTACATCCATGTCTTATACTGTTATGCTTTCCATTTTATATCCTTTAAGTAAAGGATGAGGATTATTTTAATCACTGGATGAATACTTCTGGATGAAAGAAGTTCCCTGTCCATAAATTGATACCTATAATGTGCCATCTGCATCTTAGAGCTCAGGAAGATTGTCCAACCTTTCCATGGAAATCAGACATTCTCAAATCATAGAAACAGAGGAAGTCAGAAGGGGCTCCCCAGGCCATCTAGTCTGACCCCCGACTCCAGCTGGCTCCACTCATGACATGCCTACCATGTGCATGTCCAGACTATCCATGAACACACTAACCCTTCAACCACCTCCTGTGGAAGCCTATTCCATACCCTTGGGGTCCTAACTGTCAGGAAGTACTTCCTGGCATCCAAATCGAACCTTGGTTCCCTGAGCTTTGCTCTGTTGGAACGGGTCCTGCCCTCCTCCACAGGGGAAAACAGGTCTTGATTGTAGGATCTCTTTAGGCAGCCAGCTTGGTCATTCTAAGAACACACATGGAGACCAGGAGGTGAATAACAAGGATCCTTACTTGCATGATGTTACTGAACACCCAAGGCTTGTGAAGCTTGTTTTGAGATGCTTGTATTTATTGGAAACTTAGAAGGCATTGAGACTGAGCTCTTTTTAAAGGCAAAAGGCTCTTTAAAGACAGAGCATAGAAACTAGGTCTTTATTTCCTTACAGCCAGAAAATTGAAATGTTTGCCTCATTTTGTGTATCCTCTTACATTTAAGAAAGGCAGACCTCTGTATGAAGCTTCTCCCAAAATTTGAGCACTGAAATTGTTTCTTTCCCAATGTGATTTGTGTGTGTGTGTGTGTGTGTGTGTGTGTGTATTGAAAGACCTGAAGTTTTTCATGCAGCACACTGAAATGGTTTCTCTCCTGTGCATGGCTTTTTACTTGCTGTAAATGTTGAGTTATGCTCGCAGCTTTTCCTACCATATGATCACTGGGGTGTCATCTCAGCAGAGTGGATTCTTTTATGAGATTTAAGATGTGCATTACCAGTGAAGCCTTTTGAACATTTTGAACACGTATAAGGTCTCTCTCATATGTGAATTCTTTGTATACAAAGATGTGAAGCTTGGTACAACTAAGAGAAACGTTATTTACTAGATCTGGTAAAATATTTGCTCAATGAAGCCTAGCTTGTGCCAGAGGAAAATTTCAGAAACTAGTTTGTACTTTAGGAAACAGATATTTAAGAGAACTGCTTGAAGTGCATGTACCTTTTTAGTATGTTGCCAAACACAAGTTAGAGGAACAGGTTGCTTAAGGAGAAATCAGGGACTTTGGGGGTTTCACTGGGATTAATCAGAGCATCATTCATCACATTTTCAGATAAGAGGCACTCAAGGTAGGGGGCTTAAATGAAGTTAAACCTCCTTATATAACATCCAATAAGTAGCATAATGGATATCAAGTATGGTTTATTAGACAAAGGAGTGGCATAGGATCTAAGGGTATAAAATAAAGTTTTACCAGAATTCCTGTCTTTTATTCCAACTCTAAAAAAAGATTCTTTTTGGTGGTAGAAGTGAACAGAGCTTCTGAGACCAGATTTGTTATAACTCAATTTTTTTCCTGTTTGTGAAGGCACCTTTATAATGAAAAGCATTGTAGATCACTTTAAATGATTGCACATGTAAATAGTATATTTAAATATAAAGTCATTATTTGTGTCAAGTCCATCACATCCTCCTAGGCAGAGTCAAATTCTAATAGACACAAAATAAAATCCAGTCTTAATTCTAATTTCTTTGCTATGTCTAGAATTTATTTATTTATTTGTGTAAAACATTTCTATGCTGCCCCATTTGCAAAGAGCCTTGGGGTGGCTTACAAAACAAAGAAAAATACACGCAATTAATCTTAAAAACTGGAGACATCTCAGCTTAGTATAAAAACCCAATAAATAATCAACAATTAACAAAATAACCTTTAAATAAAAAGGTCTTGGCCTGGCGCCAAAAAACAAATAACTACAGTGCCAGGCGGACCTCTCTGGGGAGCACATTCCATAGGTGGGGCATCACCGCAGAGAAGGCCCTCCTCCAGGTACTCACCCTCCTAATATCTTTCACAGAGGGTTCCCAGAGAAGGGTCTCTGCAGCAGATCTCAGGGGTCAGGAGGGCATATATGGATGCAAGCGCTCCTTTAGATAACCAGGTCCCAAGCCATTAAGGGCTTTATAGGTAATAACCAACACCTTGAATTGGGCCTGGACTTCAATGGGAAGCCAGTGAAGCTGACGGAGGACTGGGCTTATATGAGAACAATGCCCAGTCCCCATCAGCAACCTGGCAGCTCTGTTTTGCACCAATTGAAGTATCCGGACCGTCTTCAAGGGCAGCCCCATGTAAAATGCATTACAGAAGTCTAATCGGGAAGTTACCAATGCATGCGTCACTGTTGCCAGGCAATTGTTCTCCAGGTAGGGACGCAGCTGATGGATCGGCCGAAGTTGAAGGAAAGTGCTCCTCGCCACCGCCGTCACCTGAGCTTCTAACGACAGCTCTGGGTCGAGGAGCACTCCCAAGCTGCGAATCCTGTCCCTAAGAGGGAGCGCAACCCCATTCAGGACAAGGTCCATGTCCCCCACCCCAAAGCCAGACCCACCTACCAACAGGACCTCCGTTGGATTGAGCTTCAGTTTATTGGCCCTCATAGAAATGTTATTATAATAATAATAATAATAATAATAATAATAATAATAATAATAATCCAGCCCATTACCTCGGCCAGGTACCGGTTCAGGACAGCCACTGCCTCACCTGGATTAGTTGAAAATGAGAGGTAGAGCTGGGTATCATCAGTGTACGGATGATTCCTCAGCCCACACCTCCTGATGACCTCTTCCAGCGGTTTCATGTAGAATCTAAAGCAAACTGGCCAAATGTTGTTCCATTTCACACATCCATTAAACAAAAAGTGGTATCCAGGAGGGGAGAAGAACAGCTTCTCACCCTGCAAATAGCATAGCCAAAAGTGCAGAATAATGACTGTTGATGCCCATTGATTCCTGCGCTGATACAAGTTGCTGGTTCTTGATTTAAATGAACCTAGCATTGCTCCAACATAAAGGAAGGAAACCAAAGTTACACAGAGAAGTGTGAGGGGCTCACAGGGACAGAGGAAGAGGTTGTCTCCATTTGCAGCCACTGAAATCCAGAGACTGCCCTGGGAAACCAGACACATGTGGATCATGAAACTTGGATGCCCAATTATACAGGGAAAGAACCATCCTCAGTAATGCTGTTTGGTGGGCTGTCAGGAGCCAGCCGCATCCTGCAAAGGAACAGGGTGCCCAAATTCCAGGTGCCACATCAACAGAAGGGACCAAGCGCTGCAATTTACACACCTGTACTTCAAAATGTTATGCTTCATGTGATGGAGAATCCTCATACCTTGGTACACCTGAATGCTATATTCAAATCATGGAGCACTGGAATATCTATTAGGTTTTTTTTTAATGGGTTGGTTCTCACTTTAGTCTGAGCTTATAGAAGTCTGAGCTTATACATTTCCAAAAAAGGTAGTCCTCATTCCACAGAATACCACTTTCTTTCTCTCTCTTTCTGCGGAGATAAGGCCAGGATGGGAGCTGAGAACCTCACCACAGACACAGCCTTCATCTTGGCGGGGCTCACCAGCCATCGGAAGACACAGGTTCTGCTCTTCGCTGTGTTCCTGACCATCTATTTGCTTACCATCCTGGGTAACCTGGTCATCATCATCCTAGTGCTGACTGACTCTCATCTTCATACACCTATGTACTTCTTCCTGACTCACCTCTCAGGCCTGGAGATCTGTTATGTCACCAGCACCTTGCCCCAGATGCTGGCTCACCTCCTAGCTGGAAATGGAACCATCTCCTTCACCCGCTGCATGGTCCAGATGTACATTGCCCTATCCCTGGGCTGCACTGAATGCATACTGCTAGGTGCCATGGCCTACGACCGCTACTTGGCCATCTGCAGTCCCTTGATGTATGCTGCGGCCATGGGCAGGTGGCACCAGATCCAGCTTGCTTCAGCCTCCTGGTCCGGCGGCTTCCTCGTCGCGCTGATTAATGTGACCTGCACCTTTTGCCTCCCCTTCTGTGGCTCCAACCATATCAACCACTTCTTCTGTGAACTGCCAGTGGTGCTAAAGCACACATGTCCCAGCACCCGCTTTACAGAGCCCATCATCTTTGTGACATCCACGCTAATCCTAGTGGGTCCCCTCTCAGTGATCCTGACCTCCTACGGCCTCATTCTTCACTCAGTGTTACAAATGAGGTCAAGCACAGGACGTCGCAAGGCCTTCTCCACCTGTGCCTCCCATTTGGCTGTTGTCACATTATTCTATGGCGCTGGCATCTTTGCCTACATGGGACCCCAGTCAAGCTCAGATTCCGATCGAGACAAGCATATTGCTGTCTTTTACATTGTGGTCACGCCACTGCTCAATCCCATCATTTACACCTTGAGGAACAAAGACATCCATCGGGCAGTGGGCAGGGTGCTGCAAAGACCTCACATGGAATAAAAGGGTTGAGTGTTGACTTCTTGCTCAGCTGTCTCATGTGAACATGGCAGGAGGGGAACTCAGGTGCTGGATCTGAACCTGAGAGATCTAGCTTGAGTTAGACTACAACATTCACTCAATGGACAACTATTTGAGTGGAATCCATATGTATCCTGCTTGCTCAGTGATAAATCCAGGATGCTTTGGATATATGGAGATGTACAGGGGCTTTGCAAAACATGTTTTTTATAGTTGCAAAGTCGTGCCTGACCTATCATGACCCATGGACATTATTCCAGGCATTCCTGTCCTCCACCATCCCTTGGAACACACCCAAGCTCACACCCACCACCCCAGTGACTCCATCTAGCCACCTCAACCTCTGCCATTCCCTTCTTCTTTTGCCAGCAATCATTCCCAGCACCAGGGTCTTTCCAGTGAGTCCTTCCTTCTCATAAGGAAGCCAAAGTATTTGAGTTTCATCTTCAGCATCTGGTCTTCTAAAGAGCAGTCAGGGTTGATCTCCTTTAGGATTGATTTGATCTCTTTGCCATCCAAGGGACTTGCAGAAGTCTTCTCCAGCACAATTTAAAGGCCTCAGTTCTTCAGTGCTCAGTTTTATGATCCAACTTTCACAGCCATACATTGCACGGCATAGCTCACAGCTTCATTGCGCTACCCAAGCCCCTTCACCATGGCAAGGTAGTGATCCATGAAGGGATTGCAAAACATGGTTTCTTCGCAAATGCAGAGTATGCAATAGCCAACAACCTCTCTAGGGCTGGAACATGGGCTCTGTAATATCATGCAATGAAAGCGGATCACTGGAAACCTCCTGCTCTCCAAAAGTCCCTGTTTACTAGCGGCAGATTTTATTTCTTAGTATTGATCACAAATGACCACTAGGGGTGCATCCAGTTTATAAATGTTATAGAATGGTTTTTTAAAATTATAGATTTAAATTATTTTGTGTCAGTATAAGAGTGAAATATTTCACATTCTAAAATCTGCACTCATATGTATTTTAACTTTTTAAAATGTATAAAATTATGGATATACTACTTGTTTTGGAGTGCTTTATCATGCATATCATATCACCTATTAGTTGACACTTAAAATATTAAAAGTTACACATATGCATTCCTCAATTTTCTACCATAGTGTTTCTATTTCAAATATCCAGGCATTTAGAATAGCATGTCCTGATTCTGGAGCTTTTAATAAAAACACACTCAACTTCAAAAAGGAAAGGGTATCTTTTTTTTTTTTTTTTTTAAATGTGTAAGTTGCCTTTTGGTTTCAGGTTCCAGGGCAGCACCCCTCAAAGCAGTGCAAACCAAATATGAAAAGTTTACAGTGGATGTATCTTCATTGACACTGCAGCTGTGCCCAGTGCCTAACAATAAGATCCACAAACACCATCTAAAACAAAAAACAGTGACAAGCAGGCTTAAATACCTGTGTGAAGCTGTTTTCATCTGGGATAGAAAGGGCAGCAGTGGGCACTAGGTGGGCTTGATTAGAGAGTGAATTGCAAGTATCGGGTGCCGCCACCGAAAAGATCATGGATTGCAATTCACCTACAGTCAGAAAATGAAGTGGCTTTGGGTAGATTCATGGGCTAAGGAGAATGCCCTTCTGGGTAAGCTGCTCCAGTGAACATGCACCAGGCCAAGCAAGCCAAGTGGAGTTTCCCACCCAAGTGTGGAGTGAGCACCCGAAATACAAATGTGAATTGTCTTTAGGTATGCAAAGCAGCCTGGTGCTTTTGTGTCAGTGAGGAGGAGTCACCAGGAACAAACAAAAGCTTGGGAAGGAGACGACTGGTTGGGAAAGGCACCCAGCATGCCTTGAGCTAATTTCTGCCATTGGCACAGGCTGATCCCAACACAGCAGCTATGGATGCCTCTACCGATGAGATTACTCAGAGTCAATCAGGATGAACGGTGCTGCTGAGAAACAGAAGCCAGCCTCACACAGTTGGACCTCATGTTTCTGGCTTGTTTGCTGGGGCCATCCCAAATGCTCTAAGTTCCAGCCACATCCCTGGAGCATTTGTGCCTTCCTCCAGAAATCTCACATTCTTCACCCACAAGCTTATTTGTAGAGACCAAGGGAAGGGCTGTGGTAGAAGCACATGTAGGCATCACAGAGCAGACGACGGGCGTAAGTGGGCAAGGACTTGGGATCCAGGCGCTGGAGTTCCTCAGGGGACATTTCCAAGAAGTCTGCCACCTCGGAGCAGGGCGTGACACGAGGGATGTTGAAACCATTCAGCCCACCTGGAAAATAGAAGAGTGAGGTAGGCAGGGGTTAGGTTAAATGAAATGGAGGGTGAGGACTTGGACTAAAAGAAGAAGATGCCTTAGGAGGGATACCTAAGATTCAAAAGATAGAACAGAATTCCCTCTTTGTGGCAGGGAGAGACTTCCTGTTCCTCACAGGAAGTGGCTTGCCTGCCGCTTCCAAGATGGCAACACATGGCAGCTTACCCTCGCGGTCAGCCATGCTGTCGAAGAAGAGCCACTGGTGGACATCTGGGCCATGGCGGGTGAATGCCACATAGTGGCTGGTCTCAATGCAGAGGACGCCAAACAGCTGCATGGTCTGGCGGGGGATGACCTCAGGCAGGGGGTCCAAGCAGGACAGCTCCTCTGGCAAATGCAAAGGACGGGGATGGTGGCCACGTCGCGCCTGGTGCTTGTGAACCTGCGGAGGCAGGCCCAGAGAAGAATGTGTTAGAATGAGGAGCCACACTGCAGCGTGATTTCCCACTTTGGGCAGGGTTACAACGGATGGCCCACAATCCCCCTCCAACTCAGTCGTTCTGTGCTGCAGCCTGCCATGACCCCTTCCTCCGAGATGCCCCAGGTTTACCTGCTGACAGCAGATCCTGCAGAACTGCCTGATGTGCTGAGGTCCAAAGTTGGGGTCCTTGTAGCAATCTGGACACTCGGTCACCGCTAGTCCTTGACAAATGCAGCACTCCCGGAGGGCTGCAATGGAACAGCCAGATGTATCTGGGTCAGTCAAAGAAGTGAGGTCTTCCTTGGGTTCAAGGAGGGGCGGTGAAGCCCTTTCGGGCAGAGGGCTGATTTCAGTTCAGAAATGCTCCAGAGAAGACTTCCCCAGCCTTGTGTCTTCTGGGTGACTATAACAACCAGAACTAGTAGTTCCGCTATACTCCTCACTAGTCAGATCTCACCTGGAATGTTGTGTCCAGTTCTGGGCACCAAGATTTAGGAAAGATGCAGGTAAATTAGAAAGGGTTCAGCAAAGGGCAACAAAAATGATCCAGGGTTTGGACACACTGCCCTATGAGGAGGGACTGAGAGCACTGGGCATGTTCAGCCTTGAGAAGACTGGGCGTGGGGGGACATGATATCCCTCTAGAAGTACCTCAAAGGCTGTCACAAAGAGGAAGGTCAAGCTCTCTTCTTGCTGATGCCAGAGTGTAGGACACGGAATAATCAATTCAAGTTGCAACAACCCAGGTTTAGGCTGGACATCAGGAAAAGCCTCCTCACTGTCAGAGCAATACAATGTTGGAACCAGCTGCCCAGCGAGGTGGGGGGCTCTCCCACACTAGAGACATTCAAAAAGAAACTGGACAGCCATCTGAGTGGAATGGTGTGAATTGGTATCCAGCAACAGCAGGGGGTTGGACCCGATGGCCTTCATGGCCCCTTCCAACTCTACTATTCTATGATTCTATGAAAACCTAGAATTCCCAGTCAATGACCCTGCTGGATGGGAATTCTGGGAGTTGCAGTTCAAATGCCTCTGAAGGCCATGAATCTGGGGAGAAGCACTTGCTCTAGAGCACCTGTCTTGCTTTTACATTGTAATTTGGACATTTTATGTGATTTTACTGTACCACCCATCTTACAAACCATTGCAAGTGACTCAGCCAGCTTTGCGGTATAGAAACAAAAACAATTTTCATCGCCTTACTTTCTTCCAGAAGATCAGTGAGGTCCAGTTCCAGGCTGGGCTGAATGGTGCGGAAGGCCTTGAAGTTTTTTCCGTTTCGGGGCATCTGCAGGATGAGGCAGGAGGGGGCCTGCCAGGAAGGAAGCACCAGAAACAGACGAAGGGTAAGAATGTGGATGGAGACCATATGTGGCCCTCCCCTCACAGCTCAACCAAGGTCTCCGTAAAAAGAAGAACCTTTTTTCACACCATACAGCAATGGTGGTTCTGCAAGACTGGGTGGGATACAACACCCATCCTCTCCATTGTTACCATGTCAGTGGGGGCTGATGGGAACTGGAGTCAGCAGCTGGAAAGCCTGCTGGCCCTTTGATATATGAAGTGAGGGGGTGGGAAGGCAGAAAGGCAGAGCTCAGTCCTAACAAGCCTGTGGGTTTCTGGCCTCACCTCTGTGAATTTGAGGTCCCCAGTGATGAGCGAGCCCTCTAGGAGTTCTTGAACTGTGGGCACTGCTCGGGTCGAGTGGTCTTCAACAAATATCTGGTAAAAGATGCAGCCATGAGGATCCTTGTGAGCTGAGCTTGGTGGGAAGGAGAGAGAAACAGGGAGGTAAGGAGATGCTCACATGATAAGCTGTAGGAAAGAGGGGCAAGAGAAGAATGTGAAGGAAAGTGGACAACTGCATGTTGAAGGCCAACTCTGACCTTCTGTGCCTGCCCCTTTCCCCACAACTATCCATCATTTGGTGATTCCCAGTTTTTGTGGATTTCCCCCCCAAATTCTGAAGGGTTCTAATGACTCCCATATATCAGGATTATTAGCAGGAAGAGCTTTCCGCTAAATTAAATGGCTATTTTTGGCTCCAGTCCTTCTGTCTTCTGTCCTACCAATGCAATATGGCACCTGAAAGATTCTTGTAGATGGAATTTGGTCCTCAGACTGAAAGGAGTTCAACACCTGCTGTGCTAATAGAGAAACAAACGCTTCCCCCCCCCCCTTCCAAATACAGCCTCAATATAAAACTTCTCTCAAACCCACAAACTTTCACTTTGGGCAGAAATAGAACTGGTGGCTATCCAAACATCATTTGACTCTAAGATCCATCTGCCCTGTTCAGGGATGATGGAAGTTGCAGACCCATAAAAACTGGAGAGCTACAAGTTGCTCACCACTTGTGTAACCTCTTTTTCCTTCTAAATTTCTAGTTCTCATGGTGGATGTCAAAATGCACAGAGGATGCCTGGTGAGATTCCAGGAAAGGGGCCAAGTAAGCCATGTGGAGGGTCTTGGGCAGGGGTCAGCAACCCGTGGCTCCGGAGCCACACGTGGCTCTTGAACCCTTCTGCTGCGGCTCTGTCGTTCAAAACATGTGCTGGCACAGCTGCTGATCTGCTCGAAGCTCCATTCAGGAACTCAACGCTAGCTAGTTAAGTAAATTGCTACATTCCTCTGCTAAACAAGCTTCCTGCAGTCTCTCATGTTACACAAAATGCTGCTGAAAAGATTCTCTTTGTCCCAATGTAATCTCCTTCATCTGAATGTTAAAAGCTGCACTTGGGACCTGTCACAATTCACAGCACTTGACTGTTTATCTGCTAATCAGCCACACTGATTTACTGAGCTCATCCCCTGCCCCCCCCCCATAGGCCAACCATGGATAAATTGAAGAAAAAAGTTTCTGAAGAAAACCAAATGTTTAATGATATGTGGGTAGATTCATTTGCTTTTACTGCTGATGAACTTATGGGGTTTGCTGTTTAATGCATGCAGCCCTTTAGCACTGACTTTGACTCTTCAGGAAGCTGTTCTCCTATTTGAAATATATGAAAGGAGTCCTACTAGTTTATAATGTAAGATTAAGTTTTTAGTGACTGAACAAGAGCTGCAGCTAAATCATAATGAAGA
The DNA here is from genome assembly GCF_004798865.1 of Varanus komodoensis. Taxonomy (NCBI): domain Eukaryota; kingdom Metazoa; phylum Chordata; class Lepidosauria; order Squamata; family Varanidae; genus Varanus; species Varanus komodoensis. The sequence goes on from NW_025335543.1 coordinate 13,298, forward strand.
TATACATAGCATTAAGGTAAAAAAAGATATATGCAGTGTTATCTTCCTTTTAGATGTCAAAAGGGTTTTGCGGCTCCTGGTGTTTTCTTTTGTGTGGGAAAAGGGTCCAAATGGCTCTTTGAGTGTTAAAGGTTGCCGACCCCTGGTCAATTCAAACCCTCATGTCCTGTGCCACTCCAATAAACTAGCAGAGACAAAAAAACAAAATGCAGCCAACTCAGCATGGGTGGATATTTTCTCAAAATGTAACTGGACTCAGAATTTCAGTAGGCTTTGATTTCACCATAGCTCTAACACACAATGCTGCCCACATGGAAAGCCCATTCCATGAAAGCAGAAGCCTATTTACCGAATCTGGAAGAGCGGCTCCATCTTCAGCACCTGGAACAGAAGGGTAAGAAATTCCTCCGGGTCTGTGGGGAGAAGAGAGCAAGGACAGGGTATAATATGAGGAAGGAGGACTATGTCTCTCCGCACCCCGATCCCTTCATTCAACATATCAGTCTCCTCCGCCCATCACAATCCCTTTCTGGTTCGCACCCTTATCTGGCATTTCTAGTAAGTAGGAATTGAGGCTTTGAATTGTGATGCCGAAGAAGACTCCTGAGAGTCCCTTGGACTGCAAAGAGATCAAACTAGTCAATCTTAAAGAAATCAACCCTGACTGTTCCTTAGAAGGCCAGATACTGAAGATGAAACTCAAATACTTTGGCCACCTAATGAGAAGGAATGACTCACTGGAAAAGACCCTGGTGCTGGGAATGATTGAGGACAAAAGGAAATGGGGACGGCAGAGGATAAGGTGGCTAGAGGGAGTCACTGGGGCAGTGGGTGTGGGCTTGGGTGGACTCTGAGGGATGGTGGAGGACAGGAGAGCCTGGAGGAATGTTGTCCATGGGGTCATGATAGATTGGGCATGACTGCAACGAAACAACAACTCTATAAGCAGGTTGGACCTCAGCACTGAAATGGAGACCTGATGGGGCAACCTGACACATTCCAGCTCAGAATTCAGCCCAGCTAAACCTGCACTGGATTGCAGCCCAATATGAGGAGGACAATGATGTTGCATTAAGATCCTGCCTCCTTCCTCCTGTGAGGAACCCAAGGTTCTTTATGTAGTCCTTCCGACACACCTGTGGCACTACTTAAATGATCTATTTTGACAGCACTGGTTCTAATTTTAATCTCATGTATTAATTTATATTTTGTCTTTAGATTGTGTTTATCTTGTTTATTTTTATAACGTTTAACTGTATTGTTAATGTTATTGTTGATGTTTTTATTGTAATGGCTGCCCAGAGAGCATAAAGCTAACGGGTGGCTTTTATACATATTTAATAAATAAATAGTGAATTTTTATCCTCGCCACAACCACACTGTGAGGTGGGTCAGGCTGAGACTTGTCCAAGTCACCCAGTGAGCGGCATGGCCAAGCAGGAACTAGAATCTGGATCTCCCAGACCCCCAGTGCAACATTCTCATCACCACTCCATGTTGGCTCTCAATTCTACATGCAAATATGCTTTAAATTACAGTATTAATGGCATAGTTTAAACTTCTGGTAACAAAAACAACAGCCAGAGTATGGTCTGAAGGCATAAGAGGCATCCCCCATGCTGAAGCTAAGCAAGTCCCGGGCTGGCTTGAGCTTGGAGGGGAGACCCCAGGGAACTGCAAGAAGCCACCTGGAGTTCCAGAAGGGGAGAGAGGGCATATAAACATGATGAATAATTTTAAAAAACCATTAGTTAGATTTGGACTAGACTAGACCCAGCACTACAAATAAGGACATTGAATCCTCTTGATACATTTAATTTAGTACATTCAAGCCCTGCCTTTTCCTTCCAAGGAACTCGAGGCAGTTCACATCATTCTCCTCCTGCTGCTCTCCATCTTATCCCCACAACAACAACCCTGTGAGGTAGGTTGGGCTGAGAGTCTGTGACTGGCTCCAAGTCACCTGCTTGGCTCCATGGCTGAGCGGGGACTAGATAGCCTGCGTCCCATTCCCATGCTCTTGGCCACTACACCACACTGGTTTTCCATCTGGGCAAGGGACAACACTAGCAGGCTGGCCAAATTTTATTTCCATCTTCCATTCTCTTCATAGTTGGTCAAAATTTTCAGCCACCCCATATACATTCTTCAAACCTTTTTCTTCACTGGTGAATCCTGAAGAATGCCCAGCCGTTTCCAGAACTTTCCGCAGAGCCATGATTTTAGTGGCACAGACATAGCCATTCCTGTTTCCCCAAAAACAAAGGTCACATATTAAGGAAGACACTTCTTGGGTTTAATGATAAGCAGTGTGGAGAACTTTGGTCCAAGTTCTTCTACTGTTCAGCTTCAGTGGATGACCCCAGGTCCTACAACTCCGAAAGGAGAAAACATGCTCCCCATTCTCTGGAGCAACATGGGTGATTGTACGTACTTCTACATCATAATGGCTCGTAGACCTTTTAAAACAAAGACATTGTAACCTTCCCTCACAGAAGAATGCTTCAGCACCTTGGCTGCTTTCCTCCTTGGCTACATTCCTCCCGAAGCCCATCCACCTAATTTTGGAAGGCAAGCAAGTGGTTGTACTGGATGGCCTACTTGGCCCCTTCCACTTGTATGATTCTATAACCAAACCAGTTGATCTTAAAGGAAACCAACTCTGACTGCTCTTTACAAGATGAAACTCAAATACTTTGGCCACCTAATGAGAAGGAAGGACTCACAGGAGAAGAGCCTGATGCTGGGAATCATTGACGGCAAAAGGAGAAGGGGGCAGCAGAGGATGAGGTGGCTGGATGGAGTCACTGGGGCAGTGGGTGTGGGCGCAGATGGACTCTGAAGGATGGTGGAGGACAGGAGAGAGTGGAGGAATGTTATCCATGGGGTCGTGATGAGACAGGCATGACTTTACAACTAAACAAAACCAAACCAAACAAAAAGAAAAAAGAAAAAAAGATTCTATGGAACCCCTTTCACTAACAGCCATCAAATTATCCTCATTTATTTAGTGACTTAGATTTACTAAGAACATGGAAGAACAAGACCGTCCCACAGGCTTATAATCTAATAGAGGGCTAGAAACCTCAAACCTGGGGGCTACATCCTATCCTGCGGAATTTCCACGCATCCCGTGATTTCACCTATTTTCCTCCCCCATTACTTATTGTTTGGGGGCTGCCCTAGCTTTTGCGCATTTTTCATAATTTTAAAAATGTGAAATGTCTCTTCCAATGCTTTGTTCCTGATTGTAAGAGCTTCAACCAACACTATTCTGCAAAAGTTTGGACAATGTTTCATCCATCCTGGAATGTGACCCCTGAGAACGATGTCAAAATCAAATTTGGCCTTCAGGGAAAAAAAAGCTTCTAAATTCTCATCTAATAGCAATAACACAGGTTGGAAAAATTGTAATATTAAACTAGGCATAACTGTCCAAATGAGAGTGAAATGGGCATAATACAGGTCATCACACGACTTCTGTTCACTCTGAACCAGTCTTCCTCAACCAGACACAATCCAGGTGTGGACTACAACTCCCAGAATCCTCCAGCTTGAGGAAAGGCACTTCACAGTTGACATACTCCTTCTCCTAGGCCAGTGGTGGCAAACTTATGGCACGTGTGCCACAATGGGCAGGCAGAGCACTCTCTGTCGGCATGCAAGCCAAGTCGCCTCAGCATCGCCCTAACAGCCGAGCATTGGATAACACTGCACATAGGGGCCATGAGAATGTTCAGAAAGGAGTAGTGGCGCCAGGTGATGAAGTCACGAACCACAACTCATTAGCGAAGACTAGTCCAAGCTTTCACATGGACCATCAGTGAACTGCCAAGGATATATATATATATTTGCTTGGACAGGTTGTGAGTTGTTTTTTCTAAATTAAAACCTCAGTTTTCAGGTTTTATTCCAGTGTTGGCACTTTGCAATAAAAAATTGGGTTTTGGATTGCAGTTTGGGCACCCAGTTTCTAAAAGGTTCAGTTTCTAAAAGGTTCACCATCACTGGGTAAGGGTTATTAAAATGAGGGATGATTTTGATGGTTGGAATATGCTTAGAATGGGCAGAAGTGATGAGCTGTGAAGAAAAAGCTACTCCAGGAAGGTTTTTTCAAAACTAACCTGTTTTCAATGGAACTTTATCCCTATATTAGGGTTAGGGGTGTGCATCAGGGTTAGAAAAACGAGGTGTCCTGGAATGATTTTGATGGTTGGAATGTGCTTAGAATGGGCAGAAATGCTGAGCGGTGAAGAAAAAGCTACTTAATGAAGGCTTTTTCAACACTGTCCCTTTCAGTGGTATTTTACCACTATATTAGGGTTCATGGACTGCACCAGGGTAGGGTTAGGCCAGTGGTGGCGAACCTATGGCACACATGCCACAGTGGGCACGCAAACCCCTCTATGTCAGCACGTGAGCCATGTCGCCCCAGTATCACCCCAGCAGCCCAGCATCGGGTAGCAGCACACATAGGGCCATGCGCATGCTCGGAAAGGAGTAGCTGCTCCAGGCAGTGACATCATGAGCCGTAACTCATTAGCTGCAACTCGTCCAATCTATATATATATTTGCTTGGACTGGCTGTTTTCAGTTTTATTGCAGTGTTGGCCCATTGCATAAGTCATTGGGTTTGGGGTTGCAGTTTGGGCACTCGGTCTCTAAAAGGTTCGCCATCACTGTCCTAGGCCCACTCCTGCAAGGACAGCTGAGGCTTCTTTAGTGTGAGGGACCCATGAAGTTTAGAGGTGACTCATTTACTATTTCTGAGACAATGGCATGGATGAGTCACCCATTTTGGAAAGCTGCCCAACCTGAGTCACTTGCTCGGAAAGCCCCTAATTAAGAGGGCTACCCTGACAAAGACTCATTTTCTTAACATGGTATCAGAGGCCAACAGCATCCTCACAAGGTGGCACCAACTTTTGCTCTGCAAAAACATGTTCTCCGCATGTTCTCTCAAAGGAAAAGAAACTCCTGCCTTGGGAGAAAAACAGTATTTTGAGGGGAAAGGAGGTGTAAAGATGCATTTATTATGTTATACATCTTTAGAAGAAGCAGCTATTTTCTTTGCTTTTGCAAGGCAACAAAGACAGCTGTCAGCATCTTCCTCTTCCTCTTTTTCATGTTCTGACAGCAACCCTGTGAGGTTGGTCAGACTGGAAGTCCGTGATGGACCAAGTCATCCAAGCGGTTTCACAACTAAGTGTGCACTAGAGCACTGGATTACCAGAGTCACAGCCCTGCAAACTCACAATCACACTGCAATGTCTCTCAAAGGACGTATATATTATTCCTTCGTAGAACCTTAACAAAATGTAATGGGCAGGTATTTGTGTTGCTCTTCTGAACTTTGCTTCCTTCTAATTATCTTCAGCTCAGCAATGGAATGGCTTTACCTGCTTCCTTTCACAATTAAATAGAAGTGAACATTAAACATTTGGAAGGTGCCAAAAACTCTACATGTCTTTTTGATTTATAAAAGACCTGGTAATAAAAGATTACAGTAATGCAAAGTAATGCAGGGAGATTGAAAAACTTCTTGTTTCAAATAGATTTCTAGCACTTACCATTGCCCTCATGTGTCCCTAATATTATTACCTGGTCAAAGTGAATTAGCCACATAGTGTTAAAGTGGTAGTGATCTTATGCAATGAGCTGCTCCTGCTTCATAGGACTAATTCAGAAAAACAGGAAAAATAGTAAGCCTGGGATGGGATAAGATGAGCTTACTTGCGCAACGGGTTGACAATCTCTGTCCGCAGCAGGTCCCGTGTCTCGATGTAACATTCCCCATCATTCTCATCTGCAGGCCGGAGCAACATTGAATCCAACACAGAGGTGAAAGTAAACATACTACAAGTAGAAAGAGTATGATAAGAGAAGAATGTTTGCTGTTTGGACCAGAAAAAGATACATTTACCTGCACTATCAATGGAGGGGTGATGCCCCCTAGAAGAGGGGGCGACCAGTTTTTCTCCCTGCATTTATGAAGACTTTTATGCAGACTTTTGTGTGTGGAGGGTTTAGAGATGGGAGTGAATTAGATCCAAACTGGGTAGGGTGAGCAATAAGCAATAGCTTATTGTCAATTTGCTGGGTTCTAATTGTGCCTGACACAGACTGGGATGATGGCCTCTTTGATGCTAAAGCCGATCCTGTAGTCCCCATGCTGCCTTCCTGTCAGACCCCATAGAATTAAGGATCCTTAGCTAACTTCTGTTCCAAAGCACTTCCCATGCATCTGTGTAGCAAAACACTTTACAGATGTGCTCAGTGAGGCCGTGGTCACTTGCTTTGCTCACAGGTGAGCATGGACTGAACTGGGTGGACTATTTCCCCAGGAAGCAGGGCCCTTAACAACTAGGATGCCACAGCTTCCAGTTCCAAGATGTTAGCCTTTAAAGCAGGGGTCTGATGGTCCAGGGATGGGATGTGGGTGGCAGGAGACAAGACAGGAACAACAGGACCCAAGGTGAGTCAGGGTCAGACGCCTAATATCAAAGTCCTAGTCACAGAACCAGAAGGCCAGGAACCAGAAGTGTGTTTCAAGGCAAGACAAGACAAGAGTGTGATTGAGAACAAGGCAAGGGTCACAAGCCAAAAAGATGGAAGTGCAGCTACCTTGTAACAGGATAACGGCAAATTTCCCAGCTGTATTCCCTGTCATGATTCCCTTGCCTTTTATGGCCATGCAGGGAAGCAAACACAAGAAGTCCTCAGCCATGTCAGCTGCAGCCTCACCAGAAAAGTGTGGCATCCAAGTAGCAGGAATTGCAGTGTCCCTGGATGCCCTTCTTCCAACCTGAGAGATGCTCCATGCCCTGGGTGCCCAACGGTGGCGGCGGCGTGTTCTCTTCCACCCTGCTGCTGGCGTACACACGGAAATCTGAGTGGGGAAGGAAAATGAAGTGAGGCCAGTGGGGACAGACTGTGCTTTGTGAGCCATGGAGATCATTCATCACAGACGATCTCACTGCTCGCATGTTAACAGAGATGTGGCAACAAAGCTGGAAGGTAGCTACTTGCTCCGATGGCCATAAATGCAGCCGATCTGGAAGCATTATTGTTACATAACATTCATATCCCACCTTTCTCCTCATGTGAGGAACCCCAAGGTGGGTTCCGTAGCTCCATTTAGCCTCACAGTGAGGTAGGTTGGGTTGAGTGTCTGTGAGTGGTTCAGGGTTGAGTGGGGGCTTGGCCCAAGTTTCCTGGGTCCCTGGTCCAACACTGTAACCAACACACCACACTGGCTGTCAAGGTCTCTCCTAAGGACCCGAGCCACACTTCAGTTCCTCTTGGGATCCAGTTTGGAAACTACTGAATGGGGTATGGAAGTGAGAGAACCTAAGGCCCAGGGCCCTAAGCTGCCCAGTCTGGGGACCTTAGATGCTTTCCCTTGATCACTTCCCAGCTTGTGTCCATCCATCATTCATTATGAAAGGTTCTGTTGGGTAAGAGATGGAAGATAAAAATGCTGGCATTTTCAGCACTTTGGTCCTGGGTCTGAAAGAGGTTCAACACCCCTGAGCTAAAGGAACCAAGGGTTCAGTCCTCTCCAGATGACTTTCAGCCCCAAGCTGAGAGGATGAGTGCCCCATGCAGACCAGGAGTGCTGGAAGTGAGCTTCGCCCCCACACTTGTCTGGCCCTGTGGTTTTGCTAGACAGCCATTTTTGGCCATCTAGATGGGGTGCTTCATGGGGAGGAAAAGTGAATGCAGAAGAGATAGGATGTGTCACACCCTGGCTTCTGTTATCTCATCCCTGACAATAGAAATGCCCCTTTCCAACCTTGAAGAAGCACCTGGCATGGTCCTTTGGGCTCCTGGTGCAAAGGAGAGCAAGGAGGTAGGTGAGCCAAGTACGGATTCCCAGCTCTGATATTGGAGACCTGGGAATTCAAAGAATCCTATGGTACCCCAAATGGAGTTTGGGGGGCTGCAGGATCACTCTGGAACAGTGTTTTAACTTTCATCGCCTCCCCTTCTTCACTTCCATCACGTTTGCACCGTACCCAGGGAGTTGCAGCGTGAAATGGGATTTTCCGGATTCTGCAGGGTGCCAAAGCGAGAGTCTGGACGACAATGGCGCAGTTTGACAAAGAGTGCCTTGTTTGGCTGGCAGTGGAAGTAGTAGACTCCTCTGTACTGCCCATCCGTACAGCCCGAAGGTAACGGCTCCTCCTGGGAAACATAGAAGACAGAGCTGACTCCTACATCAACAAAATACTGTAGCTTGTAAATCTTCTACCCTGGAATCGGAGAAGCCTTTTCAGCTTTCCTGTAGATTCTACGATAAAAACACCCAAAACAAGACACAAAGCATGAGAGGTAATCTCAAATTACTTTGTACACAGAAAATGCTGTTTTAAAGAGTTAAGATTAAGCATATTTCAGATTAGCTCTAAAATATGGTCAATTGGTTACTTTAATTTGCCATCCTGTTCAGTTTTGCTGTGTTTTTGTTTTTGTTTTTTTTTGCCGTTTTAGGAATGAAAATTGACATAAATAAAGCTACCAATACAAAGAGAGGGGGAATGTCTGGGCCAAAATTGAACCCAGCATACAAAGGTACGTGAACCCTATGCCTGGCGCACAAGAACTAAAATAAATTTTACCTGTGACATATCAGGTCCAAATAGTGCTGAGTATAGTGGAACTAGTACTTCACATGTTTTGGAAGTGATGCTTCCATTAATGCAGTCCAAAATCGCATTTGCCCTTTTGGCAGCTGCATCACATTGTTGGTTCATATTTAGCTTGTGATCTACAACAAACCCAAGTTTCTTTCCATTGTATTGTTGACCCAAGTGTTTCTCAGGTAAGGAGCTCACAGTACCTGGTGATATTCATCTTCACCGAGGCCCTACAGGTTTCTCATAGCAATTGAATCTAACAATTATCTGTTACATTTAGGACTGTACTTAATACAGGTGCTGAACACCGAGAGTTGTTGTTTGTGGTGAAGTCTTCTGGTTATTGAACCCCAACACACATCACCACTGGACTGCGCCCTAAATGTACTATCTTGTTTTCTAGACCCTGGGAAAGGCTCCAGATAATGTATGAGTCCAAAACACAGTGGGATTCTCAATGAATAAACCACATTGCCAGCATTGTGTTCTTTCTTTGGAGCTACGTCCCTTCAAATGCAATTCTTTTGAGAGGAGTCGTTTTGCCACTTCACCAAACAAACAGCGAAAAGCACAAGCAGGCAGGATGGTAAATGCATCTTTGCATTTAGCAAGTAAGGATGGGCTGTTTGTTTGCTTTTTTAATTACAAACCTTATCCACTGGAAAGAGAGGCTGATAATTACTGGATCACAACAATGGTAGGGAATGTAACTTTTCATCAGCTCTGTAGTCCTAAGCAAAAAAGCCTTTTCTGAATCTTAGGGGGTGTGGAATCCTCTGCTGGGACTAACACATCCAGCTGGAAAGCTGTGGTATGTATTTTGTTATGTCTTCACACACAATGAGGGACTGAGCCACAGAGCATGTGCATAAGTCAGATCACCCACCCCCTGATTCTCACCAACTCCAGTCCTGCAATGGTCTCATCCACATCAGGTAGCTCCCCGATCCAGCGGATCACCCCGTAGATTGGTGGGTTGTTGACCTCCACCATGGAATTGATCTCCAAGAGATGATGGCTATATGGTCCATGGATATCAGTGAAGTCACCATTCTCCTCTTCCTCTTCCTCCTCCTTTTTCTTCTCCAAAGATCCTCTCCTTTTCTTCTTGTGGTCCTCCAGATCTGCAGATGGAAGCAAGCTTAAGGGCTCCCTGGGGGCACACTCTTCCATCCTTGGAGGATACCTGATGGACGAGGGGGATGGACAATCTTCATAGTCATCTGAGGTAGACAGGGAGGAACTGCTGGCTAAAGATTCAGGGCTTCTATCGGCTTGTTCTTTTAGAGAAAGAGAGAGAAACTATATGCCAGATATTCTAAAAATACAGGTATTCAAATAGACTTTCTCCAGCCACATCTATATTCCACCATCAGTCCTTGCAAATGAGCATTTGGGCAGCTGAGCAAACAATTCTGAAAAGCTCAACTTTAAAGACAAACAAGAAAACCCAAGCAACTGTATGAATATGTGGTTAACTTTACTAGGACAAAGCCTAGTAAATCTGTCAAAATTTAGGTTTCCTTTACTATGGGGTTTTTGCAAGGTTAATCAGAGATCGGGGTCCCCCACACACCCTGACGTGAACATATACAGGCATGAGTTGATGTCTGTATCAAAATGCAAAACCAAACCAAACCCAAAACTGATGTGGGGTATTATTGCCTTACTACAGCCTCAGTAACAGTCTAACCCATGGACCAGTTACATACTATGATAAAGAAGAACAAAAATCCAGATATTCAGATGCTCAGCTTATTTTATTTTAACATGAAAAATGGCCATTCACTCTCCTGGAATCACTGATTCACTTTCCCTTTTCCTCTAAATCTGAGTTTTTTTCATCTGCCTGAAGAAGCACCTAAACCACGGAAGATACACTTGTGACCAGCAAAGAGGGAAGACCCACCTAGCCAGCATCCCCAGCACACAGGTGTTGCGGTCCTTACCTTTATGCACTTTGGATATCGGCAGGAGCATCCCGTATTCTGGAGATGGGATTTTGCAGAGCAGTTGTCCTTTGAAGTAACCGTCCCAGGAACCAATGGGCTTGTCCTAGGTTGAGATTTAAAATCCATCTAGGGTGCCTCCAGAGGTGAGGAGGGTGGAATCATACATTTCCAGTGCTAACTCTGGCCTTCCCAGGGCTTTTGGGCAAGGCACCCCCCTGGACCCCTCCCAACCCTTCCTACCACTGGTGTTACCAGCTGCCATCTTGCCTCACCCTCTTTCTCGTTGTTGCTGGCTTGAGCCGTCTTCCTCTGCACCACCACCATTGTCTGGGGCAGGTGAACAGGCAGGTTGCAATGGCTCAAAGTCTGGTCTAAAGGCACATCAGGCACCCACCCTTCTGAAGCTAAGCAGGTCTGCAGCTGGCCTGAGCTTGGAGGGGGTACCCCAGGAACTGTAAGTAGGTACCTTGAGTTACACAAGGGAAAGCCTACATGCCAGTTCTCCAGCTGGAAACCCGGTGTCCTTAATCATTCTTTTTAGCCCTGCTACAGCCAAAGAGACCACCAGATAAAGAACAGACAACACCTTTGGCCAGCCACTGAGGGCTCTGTGCCATGATACAGCTAATCCAGGACGGATCCTGCTTGGGGATTCCCAGTGCTGGTCAGCTGTGAGCCTCCATGTTATGATCCCTGTGTTGGAGGCACTGAGTGAAGGTTGAACCGGTGGCTTGCAGTGACCCACCACTTCTACCAGATGACCCCCATCCCTTGGTCAAGAGCTGGTTCCAAAACAGAAGGGACCTCGGGAGAGAATTCTCTTCACTGTGCACAAGAGACACCTTGAAAGACACAGCTGGTGTTGCTTGCCAGGAAGCAGAAGAATATGCAGACATTTCCAAGGCATTGTAACAGGAAGGACTAGAAACTTATTTAAAGCATAGAATTCCAAGGGAAGTTTGTTGTAAGTCTGACTCATTGTGTAACCAGAAGCATTGTTGAGCCTAGAAGATGGACAACAGGTATGCTAAAACTGGTCAATATTAAAGGGTTGATCCTGTAGCACTATCTGCTACAAAGCTCCACCCTCCATCTGGTCAAGTCATCATTGTAGTAAGCCAACAGTTTCTCTTTCTGCACCTTTAGATTATTCACCTCCAGATTATTCCCACCTAAATTCTCCCTGCCCTTAAAACTGACTACTTCTCCAGCAGTGGGACTAGAATCTATCAAGAACTGAACAAAGGTGCCTGTAAGTAAATTAAGCAGGGTTAGGGTTCCAAAGCATGTTTTCCTCAATGTCCCAGCAAAATACAAAATTAAGTTTCTAGCCCTTATTTTTTGTGGAGGGGAAGTGGAGCAGAATCAATTTAAGACCCCCCCCCCCCAAACAGCCTTGTGTGATCTGAGCATCCTTTGGATTTCAAGCAACACATTTCTAAAGACAGGGATTCTTCCCATAACCTCCAGTTCCCTAAAACAGCTCACTTCTCAAAATTATTGGAAAGGGTGCCTCTCTACGGCTGGGATGGATAACTAGGGCCTTGCAGATGCTTTGGCCTACCACTCCCATCAGTCCTTGCCAGCTCAGCTAGTGATGAAGGATCATGGGATTGGTAGGCCAACACATTTGGAGAGCCATGGGGTGCTCATCTGCAGGACTGAAACAAGGGATCCAGTATAAAAGAGCACATCAGATTGAAAGCTGCAGGGATGCTGAGGGGCTGATGTTTTCCACCTCGCCCTCTCCAGTTTTTCCTGCCTGCATACAAGCAGCGAGAGAAGGGTTGGAACCCCTTACCAGGCGAATCCCCACAAACACCCCAGCCTCCAGTTTCTTGGGAAGGTGGTCACAGAACAACACAGTGCCTGTAGGGGTGCTGTCATCCATCTTGAAGAAAACGCGGTCCCCAATCTCCAGCTCTGGAGACAACAGGGGATCTCCTGATGTCAGCTGGATCCTGGTGCATTCCCGGATGGTGCTTTTTGGAGCCAGTGGGCTGCCCTCGGCGGAGTCGTCCGGCTCAATCCGGTTGACGGGCACAAAGACACCACAGTTCTCACTGCAAGAGAAGAACTTCTGCCCTTTGAAGGAACCATTGGTGAAGCCCTTCCCAGCTGCTGAGCCCTGCAAGGGGGGAGACAAGACCTCTTCCTTTACTTCTCCCCCAACTCCAGTGTTATCTTTACAACAACCCTGGGAGACAGGCTAAAGCTGAGAGATCATGATAGGCCCAAGGTTACACCAGTAAGCGTGGTGAGTACACAGGAGTCCGAATCAGCGATTCCCAGTTCTAATCCAACCTTCTAGCTCAAGAGACTTTGTACTATAATGCCCACAATCCCTGACCCGACCTGTGCTGATGGGGGCCATTGGAAATTATAGCCCAAAACCCAAGACAACAGGGCTCCAGGTTGTCTCCCCTGTCCTTAGCAGTTCACCCCTGGCTAGCTTCCAAGAAACTAGGTCTGAAGTAGCTACACAATCTTTCTTTTGTTATGCAAGAGAAAGTGTGAATATCTCTAAATCAGACGCAGGTAACTTCTGGCCCTCCAAATACTCCTTTGGCCCACAATACCCACTAGCCCCAGAAGGCGGATGCCCATGGTAAGCCAAAATAGCTAAAGGGCTACTAGTTGCCAACCTTGCTCTAAGAGGTAATATACCCACAGGAAGCCATTTGAATTCTTCTTCCCTTTATACCCTCTCAAAAATTTTGAGATTCTTTTCCTGAAAAGCATGGTTACCTGGTTACCTGAAGGAGCGCTTACATCCATATATGCCCGCCTGCCCCTTGAGATCAGCAGGAGAGGCCCTTCTCCAGGAACCCTCCGTTAAGGAAATTAGGAAGATAAGTACTCGGAGGAGGGCTTTCTCTGCGGTGGCGCCCAATCTATGGAATGCGCTCCCCAGAGAGGTCCGCCTGGCGCCGTCGTTATTTGTTTTTCGGTGCCAGGCGAAGACCTTTTTATTCAAACGTTATTTTAATTGTTAATATTATTTATTCATTTTATCCTTTGGCCAGGGTGACTTAATTTATATTGTTAATTTATATTGTTAAATTATATTGTTTTATTGGATTCTATTTATTTATGGTTGTGAGCCACCCTGAGGCTTCAGCGAATGGGGCGGCATAGAAGTCCCACAAACAAACAAACAAACAAACAAACAAACAAATGGTGTCCCAAGATTTGCTGCTCCAATGATTTAGATAGTTTTGGTGAGGAATGCAAGGGTTGAACTAACAGGTGTGTATATGTCTTCCTTCTTTCCCCCCATTTAGCACTGCATTTTGCTAAATATTGCAAGAATAAGGAGTCATTTCCCATGTTTTACCATACCTAAGAATTAGACCCCTCTCTTCTAAGAAATGAATGAGCCTCACTGAGTACTAGAAACTTGCTTTAGCTGCAGAATCAAACCTACCAACAGAAACACACAGAAGCCCCCCTTTGCCGTCCATTAATTACGTCAACTCACCACCAGCTCCACCCCAAAGATGATGCTTGTATCATGCTTGCTCTTATCTATGGGTCCCCGGTATCTGATGATGCCTTGAACTTTCTGCCCGGAAGCGGAGGTGATTTGAACCCGTACTGGGTCCCCCTTCTGGAGGGCACTGAGCCTGTGCATCAACCGCTCCTGCTGGAAAAGCTCCAGGCGCTCGTCTCCATTGGTCACCGCTTCCAGGAGCCCAAAACGAGCCCTGCTCAGCTCCTGGATTGCTGATGGAGGTACTCGGACCACCTTGTCTATGTCCAGGACCCTGGCCCAGAACGTCCCATCAGGAGAACCCTCACAGGCCTCCTCTTGACTCAGCAAACTGCCTCTGGACACCTTCACTTCCCTACCCACCCTGGTTTCCCCCGTAAAATCTTTCATGGCAATGAACAGCTGCCGGGGCTTCATCTCTGCTGTCGTGTGGCGGGCGGGGAGAACTGACTCCCTGTAAGACAAAGAAGAAAAAAATAAAGGAACTACACTTGGTTAGAAATCTGCATTTCTATGACAACCCATAATCCACAATTGGGCAGAATGCTTATTAAGACCAGCCAACATTCCACAAAAGTGTGCAAGATGGCAAACTCTCAGAACTCTTCATCAGGGTAGGCAGCAAAAATACAAAGGGGTAACGGGAGAAAGGGAAAAGGCTAAAGATTCGGTCATGGGGTTTGCACCCCCTGTTTAAAAACCCAAATGATGTATTTATTCAGTGTGGATCCCACCATTCCGCCAAAGAATAGTGTGCAGTATAAAATTCAGTGTATAGCTGGCCATTATTTTTATGTTGCAGTCTGAAACTTTTCAAGTTTTATATCTCATGTTATCGTCCTCATTGTGACTCAGCCAGCTGTGATTATTTATGTATGTAGACTCATTCCTCTGCAGAATTGTCAACTTCAGAACCATTGCCAACTTCAAGACCCACTTGGACCAGGACACATTAGAAAGGATTTGTGTTCATGAATGCCTTCCGAAAGCTGTATTTAATTCAAAACTCATTTCGCATCTATTAAGGGTACAAACCTGGGAGGAAAGCTATGGCAAATCTAGACAGCATACTAAAAAGCAGAGACATCATCCTGACGAAAAAAGTTCGTATAGTCAAGGCTATGGTTTTCCCAGTTGCAATGTATGGCTGTGAAAGCTGGACCATAAGGAAGGCTGAGCGCCAAAGGATTGAGGCCTTTGAATTGTGGTGCTGGAGGAGACTCCTGCAAGTCCCTTGGACTGCAAAATGATCAAACCAGTCAGTCCTAGAGGAGATCAACCCTGACTGGTCCAGAAGGCCAGATACTGAAGATGAAACTCAAATCCTTTAGCCACCTAATGAGAAGGAAGGACTCACAAGAGAAGAGCCTAATGCTGGGAACAATAGATGGCAAAAGAAGAAGGGGACGTCAGAGGATGAGGTGGCTGGATGGAGTCACTGGGGCAGTTGGTGTGAG
>NW_025335543.1:28938-142833 GCF_004798865.1 Varanus komodoensis
CCGCGCCTGTTTAGACGGGAGGGTGAGTCCTACAATTCCCAGCATTCGCCAGCCAAGTAGGCTGGCTGGGGAATGCTGGGAATTGTAGGATTTTCCCTTTTTCCTGTTTAAATGCGCATAGCATTGGACCCTAAAGGATTTAAGGCAATAAAGTGCAGTCAGAGAGCGCAGACTGCCAGTTGAGGCAGAAAAGGTCCCACAACCCCCAGCATTACTGGGAAATCTCGCTCCCTCGCAGGGCTTACCTGGCTGTAACTTTTTCAAGCTCGCGACCTTAATTGGTCCGCATGAAAAGTAAGTCGAGGAAGTTAGTCCAGTGTTAACGGGGCGGAAGGCGAGAGCCAATGGCAGGCCACGCGAAAGGGGAAGGCAGCCAATCGGGGCGCAGATGTGTGTGTGCGCCGGGGGTGGGGGCGAGAACCCGAAAAAGTATGAGGAAGAGGTGGGGATCGAAAGAAGGGGGGCAACGCCGCTCCTCCCCCCTCCACAATCCCACACGGAGGAAGGATCGTGATGCACAGAGGGAAGGATGTTGGAACCGCGGCTTCAGCCAGCGCTGATGCGCGAGGTTGTCAACTTTTTCACCCGTTCGTGCAGCTCCAGGCTGCAGCGCCGTGAGCGGGAGGAGGGCACGCCGTAAAACGCTTCAAGCCGGGTGGATCCGCGGATCGCCTCGTAGTCCGAGGGGCTGGAGCAGGCAGGGGAGCCCCGGAGGTCGGCCGCCCTGCGCTCGGTTTCCAGGGGTGCGTGGTAGTGCTTCTGCAGCCCGCGCAGCGCCATCCACGCACGGGGGCAGGAAGCATTCAAGGGAAGGGAAAGCCTTTAAGGGCCCGGCTCCATGCTCGGTCAGAGAAAAATAAAATAATTATAATAAAAAGTCCCCACAACTTCCCAGCCACTTGTAGGGACTTTTTCTGTCTTAACCGTGCATAGGATTGCACCTTAAAGGGGTGGGGAAAACCCCGAAAGCGGCGTGTTGCGAGCGAGCATGCGCAGATGCTTCAGGAAGCAGGGTCTGGTCGAGGGCTTCAAAAGCAGCCGCGTTGCGCGAGTGCGCAAGCTTCTCAAAGGAATTCTGGCGCAATCCGTCATGACCTGTAGCTCACGTCTTCAGATGCACGAAGTGTTACAGTGCTATTCCGCCTGGGCAGGTGTATTCCTGGGCGCAGTGAGGGAAAGGTGCAAGTATGAGGTCGTTGGGAAATGCAATGCACAAAGGTTTTAAAAAGAAATTCAGATCGTTAGTAGCTGTACCTATCAATTTTCACTAGAGGGTAGCAAACTGTAGGAAAACGGGAGAGTTTCATGGTTATTCCTTTATTTAACAGCAGGAGTGGAGGAGTTTCCAGAGGTTGGTGGACTCCAGCTCCCATCAGCTTCTCTCAGTATGGAAATTGGCTGGTGGTGCCTACCGACTTTACCTGGCCCCAGTCCACTGCAGTGAAAAATTTGGAATTCTTGGAAGCAGTGTGTCCTTAGTATTTAATCACATTAGCTCCCCTGTTCCAGTTTCCACCCACTCTTTTTGCGGAAGGCCACACAAGTGAGTGATGCTTCTTTAAAATAAAGGAAAATTCCTAAAACACGAACCCATTCCTTCCCTCCTGTTTCCTGGAGTTTGACCCCCAGCACAGTACATTGGTGTATGATCATTAGCCATAGGAGCAATGTGAAGCCTACATATCCAGTGGAAGTCTACCTTTAAACAGATTCCCTGCAGACACTGTGCATGATGACAGAGTGCAGTATTGGATAAATGAATGACTTGATCCAGTGCATCTCACCTTATCCCATTAAGCCTTCCTCTGCTTGCTTCTGTATCCATGAGTGTAGGTTGTATTTTGACAATCCTGGAAACATAATTGTTACATTATTACCCTGCAAAGCACAGCCTAAGCAGCAACATGAAACAGGTTGTCTAAACTAATTTCCAAATCCAGATTCCAAAGAGATATGTGTGTGAATGGGGGTGGCGGTGACATGCAGGTTCTTAACACGGGCCTGTAAAATGTTTCTTCTGAACAAAGGCCAAGGAAGAGGAACAGATTTGGGCTGAAGGGGATTAGTGTGTCTGAATATGAACACAGTTGTAGCAGCGCTCGTTCTTTTCTAAGTTTAATATCTTTGGGGAAAACATTTCCTCATTGCCCCATGCTATGTGCTGGCTGCATACGCACAGCACAGCAAGCAAGAAAAAAATAGTTCTCTGTTGAGCATGTTGCACAGATTAACCTATTCTTGCTACAAAGGATCCGAGTGGTGCGCTCGTTTCCCCTGGTATTTTCTATAATCCCAACTGAAGGTGAAGGTTGGGATTATGGGGATGTGCATGTACAGCTTCCCCCCCCACTCTCTCTCCCCCACAGTTTGAGCAGTCTGTGGCCTACAGACTGGAAGAGATTTCTGGATTGCTCTTTGGCTTGGTTGCTAGTTGAATTTGGTCCACCATTGCTCAGTCTGAGATTCAGAGCAAAGGTTGTGTGTTCCTTTTGAAATGAACAATGCTGTTGGTGGGCTCATAGCCAAGAAGCTTGTTGCAAAAGGATGGGGAATAATCGCCGAAGTTGAATGTAGATATCCTAATATGGGTGGCTTATGGCTTGCATTCCACACCTTGATTTCTGCAAAGGAAAAGAGTCTAGGAAGCCTGATGGCCATTCAGGAGACCTCTGAAGGTCCGTATATCAGACACACTATTTTCTCTCTCTCACACACATGCACACAGTACAGACGGCACAATAACAAACTCAAGGTTGAGTATGGGTTGCCATTGACTCACATTTCAGCAACAACTCATGGTTTATCATATTGCCTGAACCCAGTTGTGCTAACAGGCCATAGCTTGTTAACCTAACCATGAACAACCCATGAAAAGAACCCATGATTTGTTGTTGGGCTGTAAACTGTGGTTTGTTCACTGTGGTTTAACTGGGTGGGGTTCTGACAACACAACAGCCCACATTTCAACAAGAAATGTTTGGCAATAACCACCATCAACCGATGCACATTTTGAGAGTGGGCTGTGATTTTATCATGGCTTCAGCCTCCCTTCCCTGTGCAGGTGAGTTGCCTGGAGGAAAGGATTTCCGTCTCCAGCACAGCATACTGGTTGGGGAGTTGTGCAAAATAAAGAGGATAAAAACCAGGTCCGCTCCGCTTCTCAATCGGCACCATGGATCAGCCGAGGAGTGGAAAGGCCAGATTTTAATCTCCTCAGTAGTGTGCCAGTCAGAATGCTTTTCAACTTCTTCCAACCTGCAGCAGTGGATATTAAAATGGTGCCAGGGGAGAAGGAGGCGCACAGCCTGGGAAGCGCCATGGGCCAGCTTGGAGAGCAGTGTGTGCTGCATTACTTTCATGGGCTGGAAGTTCCCCAATCCTGGACTTGGAACCTTTTTAAAGGAACCCTAAAATTCAGCTGGAAGGCACTCAGAGGGGATGAAGCTGGGAAACACTGGCTCCACCAACAATGAAAGGTTTGGAATATGCATTATATTTTAAAGCAGGTGTGGAGCTGCTGCCGATGTTGTTGGACTCCAGTTCCCATCATCCCAATTGGACTGGCTGGGACTGGTAGGCATTGGAATTCAACCACATGAAGAAGATTCTATGCTCTCTTAAGAGACTATGACAAATAGGAGGAAGATGAAATGTCTGGGGATGGTGATACTGATGCAGCTGAGGGTGGGTCAAAGTGATGGACCTCAGGAAAGAAAGATGAACCAGGCAGTTAAACCGATTTGAATACCAGAAGAAAGAGACATTTCATACTTTTCTTCCTGGCTCAGTTGAAGGAAAGGGGTTTGTAGACAAGGAGGAATTAAGGGAGGTTTACAACCTCTCCAGTTTATACACCCATAGGGGGACCTCTTTCAAAGTTGGAAAATGCTCTTTACTTAAAGATATTTTGAACCGTTTTATTTCTTGCCATCAGCAAAGCATGTGGTGGAAGCCCAGGGATTGCCTGGCTTGTAAAAAGTGAAAAAAGAAAGAAAAGAAAAGGGAGGCATTTACTTGAGCAACCATTTCTATGGCTCACTGGTGGACTGAGAGTTTATAGAAAAGCCAGCCATATTTTGGACTTGGGGAAAGATGTTGAAAATTGGGGAGGGCAGGAAAGGCAGCCTGGAGTTTGATTGACTGGGCTTGAAAGATGGAAGGGGAAACTAAAGAAGAAGAAAGATGAAGACAAAGAAGAAACAGCCCTGAGAATAGCCTAGGCACATTCTGAAAGCTTGCTCAGAGGAGTCCCTAAGAAAAAAATTCAGACTGGGCCCACCCCTGTAGCACTGCGCTTTGGCCTCCCTTACTCTGCATGCTAAAAGACGGATGGTTTTGATTAACTTAATGAAAGAGGGAAAAAATGGAGAACGCCTGCTCTGGCCTGGGACGAATCTGTGTTTTTGCAACAGCTCTATGCGTCACGCTCCCTCGTGGGCCATGGAAATGGGAAACGAGAGAAAGTTAACCACTTGGAGTTTGGACCGCTGGAGAATGGAGTGAGCAGCTGTGTCTCCTGCAGACAGCACCAGAGGTCTTGCGATTGGGAGACCAAAGTGGGGGGGGGGGGGCAGCCTAAGAACACAAGAACCCTGCTGGATCCGTGCGGCTTTCTATTCACACAGTGGACTGTCAGCTACCCATGGGAAGCCACAAAAAGCACCTTGCCCATATTCCCCAGCAACTGGTGTACATAGCCCTACTCCCCTTGCTACTGGTGGTAGCCAGGACTTGTGGGCATTGGTAGTCATCTCCTCCAAGTATTTGTCCATACCCTTTTGCTGGCCAGCACTGCATCTTTTGGGGAAGATTTTCCAGGTGTATTTTATTTATGTACTGAGTATATCCAATGCCTCATAACATAAATGTCTCCAGGCATTTTCAGATTCTGAAGGAAGATGTCTGCAGTGTATCTAAGCTTCAGAACCATGGCCATGGCATCTGGAAAAAAGGACTTTTCCATTTCATCCTCATCCTATACTGTTTGTACACCCTAGCTTGCAGAAGAGTTCTGGAGAACTTGGAAGCTTGCAGAGTTTGTGGAATTTTGTTTGGTTCTAATAAAGGTATTGCCCAACCGGGAATCTTGGATTTCTCTGTCTCTCTCTTACCAGAACAGCAATTTTTATTTTGGTTTTTTTTCTTCTCTGTATCAGATTACCTGTCCAGCAAAAAAATGCTGCTGTCTTTAGATTTTCTGGCCACCCTTAAACCCCAGGCAGGGCTTTTCTGATAAAGGATACAAGTTCAGGGACATCTTTTCTTGCGCAGTATCCTCCACCAATAATAGAATCACCATTTCAGTTTGGTACCAGAACTGAACTGCTTTGCCCAACAAGGGAGAATTTCTCTTGTGCCACACACAGAACTCTGTGTAAACCCCCCACCCCAAAAAGCCAGTGGTGCTGGAAGTGATCTAGCTTGTCCAGAATCCTTGTTGTTGTTGTTGCTCACACAGCAGGCTGAGTCTGTCCAGTAGACTGAAGCGCCATTTGGGCCTTGACAAAAGAATGTCAATAGTTCTTAATGACTTGGAGATGCGGCACTTCCTGGCTGGAAAAGCCAGCTCTCCTGCCTGTGGAATGTGGCACAGACTAGTGCTAGCTGGTGGGAGGAGCAGTGAAGCCTTTAATAGGGCCGTTGTCCCTACAGCTTGGCGGACAGAGAGGTGGAGGTAGGCAGCCAAGCTCGACTGATGCAGCCGGAGACTTTCTTGCAGGATTAGCCCTTCCCTGGCCTCCTGCTACAATCTGTTCCTTCCTGCATGTTCTGCCAGGATATCTGTAAATAAAGGCAGAATTACCGACAGATAATTTGCTCAACTCCAGTATTTTCTCTCACCCGAAAGAAAATGGACTCTGCAGTACGAGTTTTGTACCTCTCAGAGAAAAGGGGAGCACTTAGCAGAAACAGTTAGATACCACTTCTTGGATAAGGATTTTGATTCAACTTGCTTAGCCATGCCTGCGATCAAGGCTAAGCAAGTATAACTGGGGAGGAAAAAATCATGAATTACTTTTGTGCTTACGCACCCATCTCCTCGCCTCCCCTTCCTTTGCTGTTTACGTTCTGTTGAATTTTAAACTGAAAGCTCTTTGGAGCAGGGACCTGATCAATTGTGTTCTGTAAAGCACCAAATATACTTTCCAGCATAATAAAAAGGTGAGCCATGAATGCCCGTCTGTCCCAAAGCTAGCAGGGGCTAAAGGGGGAATTATCAGCTGTTTAAACAAAACCCATTCTAGAATCTGAGATGAAAGCAGATCTACACTGGCCTGTGGATCTAGGCCAAGATTTCAGCAGAGGGTTTTCAGCACTACACAGAGTTTTGCATGGATTTCAGGCAAAGCCCTATGTATAAGCCACCTGTAAAGAAAACTGCAACAAACAAACCCTAGTCAAGTCAGCAAAACCAACCAGGCTACTTGCCCTGCTGGCCAACAGGTAACCCTAGCTCAAGAAGAGGGTCTCTCTGAGCATGTGCAGACTGCCACATTTCAAACATCGCTGCATTGGAGGGATTGAGAGGCTAGAATGTTCACCCCAGATAGCTTTTTCCCACCATGATCTCTAGCCAGCATAGTCAGTAAACATGCTGAGAGAATTATGGGAGTTGTAGTCCAGCATAGCTACTGGAGGGTTTGGGAAAGCTGGGTTAGGACCATGGAGGTGAGGGATCAAGGATGTAAGGAGAGTTGTGGTCCATCTAGTTGGCCTTCTGTCTACTGCAGGATGTGATGGCAACAGCGCCCCCTGCAGCCATTCCAGAGGAAGTGGATTCCATCATTTAGCTATGGATTGCTAGGGTTTCCTCTTATCTGTCCAAAATCAGTCTCTTGCTTCCACTAGTTTTAGGAGGAGGAGGACTGGAGGAAAATCTGATTTCTCCACACCACACATTCTGTACACCTGTCATGTCTCCCGTTACATGCCGTTTTCTGCTCTAAACAAGTCCAGATGTTGCAACCTTTAGCGTTGTTCTAGTCCCTGGATCTTGAGAGTTGCCCTTTTCCCAACATTTTTAGGTTTGGTGTCCAAGAGCACACACAGTATAGTCACACCATAGATTTGAATAAAGGGAGTATGATTTTGGTGCTTTTATTTTAATTCCTTGTCTAAGAATGGCTAACTTGGCTTTATTTATAACTTGGCAAAGTCCTCTCTGGACAGCAGAGTTCACTGTGTGGGCGTCCTTCACTCAGACACTATTGCAGCCTAGCCTACCTCACAGAGTTGTTATGAGGATGAAGGGAAAGGAGTGCAAGACTTGGGGGTGGGGAGGAAAGGGTAATAATCCTAAATAATAGACTGAGCCATATTCTCCCATATACTCTTTCCTGGACCCTGAATTTTCAACATTCTTTTCCCATCAACAGAAATGAGGTTGGTGGCTAATAAGAATTGTAAAATGGGCTTCTTGGAGAGGCCAGGCTGGTACCTACATTGTGCTTTTTGGGTGAAAACCTTATTTCCCCAAGCATTTTTAGGGTGCGATTCAGTGTGGCTGCCCATAACCCTACAAACTCGGGAATTAAGAACGCCCAGCTAAAAGCTGGAGAAGAACGGCTAGGATTCCTCAGCAGTCCCCTTATTCATTAACACTGGTCAGCCCACCTCTCCTAGTGAGAAACTTGAGCTGGAGGCATTGCTGAAAGTCGGTGGAAGATGGAGTGCCTTACTCCTTCGTTTTCCCTCCCACCCCATCAGCCTTCCCAGACATGGTGCCCTCCAGCTGCGCGGGATTACAGCTTCTATCATCCCCTGCCCGCACAGCCAACGGCGGAAGGAGGACTTGGAGCTGCGGCTCGATACGTCTGCAAGGCAGCACTGCAGCGGAAAGGATGAAAGGCAGCTACCCCAGTCTACTGCTTCCGATGCGGAGCGTGCGCAAGGAAGGACAAAACCTCTCGCGCGCGCCTATGGAGCGGTAGGGCCGGCGTCGTCTGCACCGCTCCTCCCCGTCCGAAGTGAAGACAGGTAACCCACAAGCCCGCTTCCCGGTAGAAGCACCTCAACTTTGAGTCACTAACCACATCCCTCTACCTTTAAATGCTTGCCTGGGCGTGTCCACCTTGCATAATAAGTAGCTAGATAAGGGCGGGCCTCCGTGGGTCGCTGCCCAATCGGCTTTGTGTGGGTTGTACCACCAAGAAAGGGGTGGCCGAGATGGCTTTTTCTTCCTGGTGTTGGAGGGGAGCGAGGATTATAGAACGCTCCGGTTCACGTTTTCTCTGTCCCCCCCCCCGTTCGCTTCTGGGTGGGAGTGGCCTCATCTGACATATGGGGGCATGAGTTTGGTTTTTTTCCTGAAGGAGCCAATCAGAAGGGAGAAGGGGAGTGGGAGGGGGCCGGTGGAGGAGAGGGAAAAGTTTGTTTGGGAAAAGTTTTTTTTTTTAATTGTTTAAATATTAAAGCGAGAAAAAAAGGGAGACGGCACGGGAAGGGGTGCTGAGTGCCGCGGGGGGAGACGGGCCCCTTCTTCTTTTCCTGGCCCCATTGTACTTTTTTTTTTTTTTTTTTGCGGGGGGGGTCCACTGGCTTAGGCTCCTTCCAGCTCCTCTTCGCCCCCCAGCGCACACGCGCTAAAGAAGATGGGCGCAGCAAACTGTGAAGATGAAGACTTGGAATTCAAGCTGATTTTCGGGGAAGAAGAAAAGGACCCTTCCGCTATGGGGGTCCCTCTGGAAGGTGAGAAGGGGTCTGCTCTTTGCAGAGGGACTCCTGTCTTGGCGGCGGGGGGCGGGCTGCGTTAAGGTATATTGTGGCAATAAAGGGGGGGTAATTTGGGGGGGTATGCAGCTGGGGAGTGGTTTCCTCCCCCCATTTTCAAAAGGTGGCTTTGGTACGCGTATGTGCTCGAAATCCCGAGCTCACGCCGATCGTTAACAATATTTGCAAGCCTTTGAAAGGGGTGGGGGTGGCGTTTCCTCCCATGCTGGTCAGGGTAAACGCGCGTGTGAACGCGTGAACGGGAGCCCGGATTGGACTCAAGTTGCATGTGCATCCTATTTACACACAGAGAAAGTTTGCCAGTTTCTGAATTGCACAGAACTTCGTGTTGAGTTCCCCTGACCAATATGCTTGATTACCTTCCTGCAGAAGTATTTTTAAACTTTTGATGAACTGGTACTATTACATGGAGGCTATAAGTGGAAGCTGCGTGTTGGGAAGTTTTGGATTTAAATTGCAGCTTTGCCATGAACCGCTGGAGGGTCCCTTTAAGGCAATCCATGATTTCCTAGCCTCTGCTGTATTGTGTTTAACGGTTGCCTACCCTATAGGGTTGTTGTAAAGTACCTTTCATTTATAGCAGGGCCAAAGAGACTTCACTCCCCACCTCACCCATTACCACCTCCCCCGCAATAAAAACCCCTCTGGTTTAAGGGAAGATGGAGAATATAGCTGTATGTTAGGGGTGGGATGTCTGGTCACAGATAATATGAAATGCCTAAGGGGAAGGACATTACATTATTGTAAATTCAGTTTTTGCAAAACTCTCAAGTGGCTTGCCTCTTGGCAATTTACTCAAATCAAAAATAACACATGTTAAAATCGTTTTCAGAGCATGGCTAGGTAAAGCTAGGCTGAACTCCAATACAACTAGATATTTGTTTCTATGCAGGGTCCACATTTCACAACTATTGGTATGTTCCTAGGGACTAGCACCAAAACTGTGATTGATTCCCCCCCCCCTTTTCTTTCTGATCTTCATCAGGAGTCAGAGAATTGTTGCATTTCCAAAGCATTTCCCTTTCTTCTTAAAATGTCTCAATCCCATCCCATGAGGACAAACTTGCTGACATCCTTTTTTCTCTGTTCCAAAGCCAAACTGAACCCATCTCACCCTTCTCATTCTCACTACTGAAAAGTCACTCCTGAAGAACTTACAGAGGTTGTTGTTTTGGTGGGTTTTTTGTTTTTTGTTTTGTTTTGTTGCTGCAGCAGACAAAACGGCGTTGCTCTACTTTGAATAAATTTATTGGGATGTGAGCATTGGTTGGCCAAAACCCACCCTCTCGGATGCTTGAAGTGGTCACGTCAGAAGAAGAACTGAAAACTCAAAATATCACATTTGGAAATCCAGGCTTTGAATCCCAAAATGGAAAAATGTGGGTTGCGTGACATGGATTTCCACAGGCATCCTTGAAAAATGAGAATGGGGAGGGGGGGGAGAGTATTTCCCCTTTCTCTCTTTCTCTTTCTTTTTGGTTTCCAACCAAGTTTGGAATCCAAGCCCCCCACCCCCACCCCTCCGCCACCCTCCTCAGGATTTGCTGTGGGAACATTCCTGGTCCTATAGCCCCTTTGGGGGGGGGGTTGGCGGGGCTTTGTCCGAATGCAAACTGGTGGCCCCCAGACTCCACACCCGGGCTGAGGGCATTGCTAGGAGGAAGCTGCCAGCCCCAGAGGCGGAGGTAGGAAACTGGGTTTTTTTCCAGCAAGAAAGGTCAAACCGTCTCTGGGCAGGCGGCGTCTGGTTCCAATGAAATCCAGATGGGGACTGCGAGGGCTTCGGGATCCCACAGAATTCAGCCCCTCCAGACTGGCCGCAGTCCAGGGCCTTCAAGTCCTGGGTGGAGGGGAGCTGGGGGTGGCGTGTGTGTGAGGGAAATGGCAGCAAGTCGGGAGAGGGGGGCCATGCCCGCCTCCCCGCATACGGATCCAACTAGCCGCCTGCAAGAGTGCAATTTTCCTTTTTCGTCTTTTGGCCAGGGGCCCGTTTCCTCAGCAACAGGGGTCCCTGCCAGGAGAGCCTGGGGCTTTGGGAAATGGCCCTTTAATTGGGTTCAGATGGCAGCCCCTCCCTGACAGGCGCCCCCCCCCCCTGCATTCCCCCACTGCCGCAGCCCCCAAATCCTGGGTTTGTCTCTGGCCTGCAAAGCAGGGTGGAGGCCTAGGTAGGATTGGGCCAAGCTCAGGGGAAGTTTTCTAAGCCCCTTTTTCCTTGCCGAAGCTTCCAAAATTATTTGTCTCAATGGCGAGGGGAACTTTAGTCCTGCCTCCCCCCTCAGCCATGCTGCTCCCTGCACTTTGATGGAAAGCATGAAACCCATGCCCCCATTGGGGCCTCCGGCTCCCATCAGCGGTGCTAACACAGCTGAGGAATTGCGGTTCAGTGACATCTGGAGTGCTGTGCACAGGGACAGAGATCCGTTTAGTCCTAGCATCCTGTTTCCAACAGTGGTCAGCCTGCCTCTGTGGGAAGGTCTCTCAGTGCAAGGACACAGATGCGGCAGCTTGCCGGGTTTGTCCTGAGCACACCTGGTATTCCAAGGTAGACTGTCTCTTAACAAGGAGGTTCCAGTGAGTGAGTTACAAAGTGGGGTCAGAATGGGATGCAGGATGCAATTTCCTGTTGCTGCACCTGATGCAGGTTTGTGGACTCTGGTCCATGTGGTATCTCCAGGGCCTTGCGCAGAGGTCCAGTCCCAGCTTCCCAGTTCCCCTTATGCTGGCTCTTAAACTGGACACTCTGCCTAGCCAGGGTGGGTTTGTGACTGGGCATCACTGCAGCTGTGCCTTGCTGCTGATTCAGCTTGCCCAACAAACAGACCAGAATAACCTGACTCTGGAGTGCAGGGTTAAAACATGGACAAGGGAATGGGCCTTTTTAGTGGAACATTCGCTCCAGAGAGACCTGCCTGGTGCCAGTACTGTATAATAGGCAAGGTCAAGACCTTCCTCTATTCCCTGGTTATCTGGGCTTGTTATGCATCAACTGTTTCAGTTATTGTTTGTCTAATGTTTCAGTTTTCTTATCATGTGTTAGTATTTTAATGCTTTTTAGCTGTTTTATATTTTGTATGCTTTCAATAACTTTTTGGTGAGATGCCTGGAGCCCTTTAAAAGAGAAATGTCTAATAATAATAATAATAATAATAATAATAATAATTGTTGCTGCTGGTGGGGTAATTCAGAACAAAATTGTTTCCCCAAGTAGAGCTGGCAAGTTCATCAAGAAAAAAATGGGTTGCGTGGCTAGAAACATAGCTTGGTTTGAGATGTCCTTATTTTATTTATTTCACAACCATCTTATCTTCCCTGTTCCCTGAAGCTGCTTCGGGCTGCTCAGAAAGCCCTCCCCACTCCCATTATTTTTGGGGAAAAGCTTTTGACTGAGAAAGAGGGAGACTTGCTCAAAACCAGTGCATGAGCTTGGTGGCTGAGCAGGGATTTGAATCCAAACCTTCCTGGTCTTAGTCCATGCTGGGCATCGGGAGAGAGACAGTCCATCACATCTGAAAGGCACCACGGTCT
Source organism: Varanus komodoensis (assembly GCF_004798865.1). Lineage (NCBI taxonomy): Eukaryota > Metazoa > Chordata > Lepidosauria > Squamata > Varanidae > Varanus > Varanus komodoensis. The sequence goes on from NW_025335543.1 coordinate 41,197, forward strand.
CTAGCAATCACGACCAAAATCTAAACACCAGTTGCTTGTTGGCCTAGTGGCTAAGGAGCAGAATCAAAACCCCAGAAGCCTTGGATGCAAATGTTGCCTCAGGTACACAATCAGTAAGCAGCTGCTGTTTCTCAGTACTTCTAGCTGTAATATGGGCATAAGACGATCAACCTATTTTCTTTCCTGCCTGCTACCTCCCTTCATTCTTCTTCCGCCAGCATTGGCAATTCCCTGTCATTCCCTCCCACACAAGCACATGCATATGAAGCTTTGTGAATGCCATACATTTTCCCTGCCAGTGCCTTAGACGAGCGCAGGAAATATAGTCGCTTTGTGGAACGGGAGTTTGGGAAAGCAACTGTGCAGCAGCACCTGGCTGGATGGTGAACTGAGATGTGGAGAGTTGGTAGGTGTTTGGCTGCCGTTCTCTGGTGGACGAACGAGTACCAGGGGTGGAGGGTGCAGAGAAATTTCTAAAATAAGAAATAGGTCTTGGGGGGGCAGTGGGGGGTGGTGTAGATCAATTTTTTTTTTCTCCCCTCGCTCATCCCTTTAACATGTTGATCCAAATGTTTATTCTAGGGAAATGTATTTCTGTTTGACTTTTTGGGGATATTCTGTGGGTGTTTTTTTTTTTTTAACTATTGATACCCATTGGACAGGGCTCGGTCCCTAACTTTGTTACAAGGAAAGAAAAAGCAGTGAGCAGAAAGTTCGATCTTTAATGTTCTTTCAGTGTAATAATAATTAAAAAATCTCCTTCACTCGTCTCTGTTTGGGTTGTTGGCATCGATTGCTGGTGCAATTGGTGGATCAGCTCACACTTTTGGAATCACGGATTCAGCAATGTTAGCTGTGCAGACGGGAAGGAAGCACAAGAGTCTCCCTGGCCCCTGCGTCTGGCATCTCTTCCGAGCCACCTGCCAGCTCACGGCTTGCTCATTGTGCCTCTGTGTGCGTGCCAAAGGCAAGAGTGCGCTACCCCTTTGCAGCCTATACGGAGGCAAGCAGGACAAGGCTATGGCATGCCTGCTCAAAAGTAACAAAAATGGAATCATTCAGCCTCACTTGCAAATAGTATTCCAAATACCAAGCCTCAGTGTGGTTACTCACAAGTAAGCAAGTTGTTATTAATTTTATTTATTTATTTATTTATTTAGAATTTTTGTATGCCGTCCCATCGCGTAGCCTTGGGATAGCTTACATAAAATAAATAAACACAATACAGATAATACAAATAAAATCCAGATTCACCCTGGCTGCAAATTAAAACCTATAGATGATATTAGGAGTTATTAAAATATTGTTTAAATAAAAAGGCCTTAGCCTGGTGCTGAAAAACAAATAACGACGGCGCCAGGCGGACCTCTCTGGGGAGCGCATTCCACAGATGGGGCACCACCGCAGAGAAAGCCCTCCTCCGGGTACTTACCCTCCTAATGTCTTTCCTGGAGGGTTCCTGGAGGAGGGCTTCTGCTGCTGATCTCAGGGGGCGGGAGGGAAATATGGAAGAAATCTACATGTAATATCTACATTTCTATACTGCCCAGGATATAGAGACAATAAAATACAGTAGATAAAACAATGCTGTAAACATTTTAAAATGCATTAAAATACAATGAAAAGACCTGGCAAGAAGGAAGGAAAAAAGCAGCTGGATAAACTCATCAGGCCCCTGGATGAAAAGGGGGATCTTTAAAGGCCTCCACAAACAGGGCTGTCTTAACCTGGTGCAGAAGAGGTGGCAAATTTGGCACTGGATGGACCACAAGAGGGAGGCTGTTCCAAAAGTTAAGGCTTAGAAGTAAGCAGAATTGAATGACTTGGGAGCGTCTTTCCTACAGGGAAAATTTCTCCGATCAGCTGCTGATCTGTGATGGAACTTCAGACATGGGGTGAATCGGGAGGTTATATCGGGAAGTAGAGTGGAGTTTCCCCATCACAGCATGCAGTGCTCATTTCAAACATAAACCATAAATTTTCTGGTTAATATTTCTGGTGACTCTGAAGAGAGAACACACTAACTAAACACACAGTGCATTAAAAACTGCACATACACCACAACGTAAGCAGGTTTTTACACTTCCCTTTTTAGTGTCAACCTATTCCAGAAACAACCATTTGAAATAACCTTGAAATTAGCGTATACAGCAGCTTTAATCTTCATAGATATTGCTACTTATGCTAATTAATAAAAGCATTCTGAAATGAAGAAAATAACTTTTTAAACATGAATTTCTAAGAGCTAGATTTGGTAAGGTTTCTATAAACTTGAATGGTTCACTGAAGACTTTTTCTCTTCAGCTTTTATATTGAAATAGTAGGATCAGCCTTTAAAAAATGTGTGTGGGAGATCTAAAATAAATGCGAAGTAACTAACAGCAGCTATTGCAAAATAAAAATCAGTTTTAAAGGCAATTGTTAGAAGATGAAATCAGATCAATTCAGTCCATTCAGTACCATGCCAAGCCCTATAAAGAATTAAGAATGCTGTCCTACCTCACAGGGTTGTAAGTCTTCAAAGATAAGATACGTGCCTTTGTTTGAACATTTCTATGTGCTACAAAAATGCTTTTTAATAAGGATTCAATTATTAAATACCAGCAATATACCAAGGATTCTCAATAGCAAGAATATTGTTCAGATTGAAAATACAGTAAGTACATAAATAGTAAAAATAGTTTGTTGTGGGACAATTCATAATATGCATGAACTGCTGCTGAATTCATTGCTATAAGATGTGGATGCAAGAAGAGATGACTTCAAAAAGAAAAAAGGCCCAATTTCAAGCTCTGTGGGCAGCGACTGGCCAAATTTGCAAAGGATGGAGCTGCCATGTTCATGAGCACTGTACCTGATCAATTGCCAGGTGCTGGCAGCCATGCCCAGCTGCATTTGCTCCTTGCAGTACGCCTTTCTTAGGCAATTCATGCGGCACCCAGTCCCGCCTGCTGAGTCTCACTTTCTGTTTGTGTCTCCATTGCAGATCTGGGTGCGGACAACCTCCCTGTCTATTGTTCGCCTACTCTGGGGGACCCTCCTCCGTATGCCTCTCCCCTGGGCATCCCATGTCCTCTGCATCTCAGTGGCGGCCGTGCTGGCATGCATTCCCCCCCTCCCCGTCCGGCCGACTTGGATGGTGACACTTTTGAGAGCCAGCCGGCTCGGCGCGTGCGTCTTGGCGGTTCCCGGGTGCTGGAGTGTCCGAGCATCCAGATCACGACGATCTCCCCGGGCCAAAGGGGCGAAGAGGACGACTGGGACTCCTCGCCTCGGGACTATCTCCTCCTGGAGGCCTTCGGGGGCTACCGCGAGGCCCCCCCATCCTCGGGCTTCTTCACACCGAGCCCGGCCAGCAGTGGCAGTGTTTCTCCATGGAGCTTTTTTTCCGATGACGAGGCCCCCACCGGGGATGATGTGGAGCATGAGCTCAACGAGGCGGCAGCCCGTTTCGCCCTCAGTTCCCCCTTAGGTTCTCCAAGGGGCTCTCCCAAGCCGTGGTCGCTTGCTGATGAGGCCTGGCCAGCTTATGGGGCCGGCTACTCCCCAAGCCGGGGAACCGAGGATGGCTGGATGCTGCTGGGTCCCCGGCCGGCCTCTCCTTGTGGCAAGCGCCGCTATTCCAGCTCCGAGACACATTCCTCTGCGTCTCCCTGTCTGTCCCGGAGAGGCAGCCTTGGCGAGGAGGCCCCGGGCGAGTCTGCAGAAGCCAGTGGCGATGGGGCCCTTTTCAACTGTACTGGAGCCCGGCTGGTGGAAAGCATCCCGCAGAAAGCCCGGAAGACATCAACGGAGCAGACCGTGGCCCTTAGCCGGAAGGAGGACGGGAGCTGTAATGGGGAAGATGGAGGAAGCAGCACCGCAGGGGCCTTTGGGCTTGGTGCGGCCCGTAAAGAAGGGATGGATTACCTCGCCGTGCCTTCTCCATTGGCCTGGTCGAAGGCTCGCATTGGAGGCCATAGCCCTGTATTCAGGTAAGCCAAGACGTCACGCATCTTCAGCAGCGCAGGCAGTTTCCCCCCATTATTTCTCAATAATGTAAGAATTTGGACCAACAGAATTGTCTCTCAAGGGAAACTGTCCAAGACTGGTCCGCCATGTGCCTCGAGGAGATGCCAAAGCAAGGCATGGTGGCGACATCTTCTTGTCTCCAAAACCTGCAAGGTAGAAGCTGACAGCTCCTTGAGCATGGAATTCAGGATTAATATATCTGTATTTCCTCCTTCAGTCGTAACTTTTTGGTCCAGCTAACATGCAGCAAACATGTTAGTAAGCTAGATATTGGGTATCTCAGCTAGTGCTCATGATTAGGGTTCCCTTCCATAAATTACTGCTAGATTGAGCAATAGAAGAACCAAGCCATGTGGTCAACCCAAAAGTTCTGCTTTCTTTTTTTAAATTTACAGAGGGTGTGTCAGGGATTTAAAATGCACAAAGATCACACACAGTTTTTCTTGTAAACATCTTGAAAGTGGCATGGGAAGGTATATTCAAGGGCACCAGTACAAGATCTTCTAAAAGAGTCTTTCAGTGACTCTGACATTTGTTTAGTACGCAATGGCAGGGTGAAAAAAAATGGTATCCAGGCCTCCTCTTTCTATAACTTTGATAAGTTTCCCTCCATCCACTTTGTAGCTGGGGACCAAGAAAGATGAAGTAATTTAGGGAGAGGGAACTTAAAGTTGGACCAAATCTGGCCTTCCAAGTTTCTCCAGGTGGCCATGTCCCTTTCCCAGCCACCATGTTTTGGTGGCTTCCTGGCCTGGATGTAGTTTATTCCCATTCTAAGCATGAAAGTCCTAACAGTCTGCATTTGTCCATGACTCATTGGGTCCCACTCCAGCATAAGCCAGTTTAATTTATGTCATGCATTTATTTATTTATTTCATCTGCCTGCATGGTGCCTTCCAAAACATGTTGCATTCAGGAGTTTGCCATCCTAAATCTTACATGGGGAGATGAAAGAGGAAGGGGGAGAAAAATAGGTGCAGGGGTTAACTAAGGAAGAATATGCATCCACTGCAGTGTGGGTGTGGAGTTTAAAGGAGTGACTTATCCTGCATGAAAAAGTGAAGATGGGAAGTGAGCTTACTCACTTGGAACCAATGTCGAGTTTCCATAGGTGACTAGGAGAGAGCTTAGCTACAAGTCATGTCGTGAGTGGTGGGCCTGTCGTGAGCAGAGCCGGCTGGAGCCGGGGGTCAGACTAGATGGCCCAGGAGACCCCTTCTGACTTGCTCTGTTTCTATGTTTCTAAGTCTAGCCTGACATAGCATTTCTTAAGAATGAGAGTAGTGGAATAGATAATCTGGAGGTGCCAAATCCAGCATCAAGGGCCTTCAGAATGGGAGTTCTGCATGTTGAAACAGAGAGCCTGGCAAAACTTCCAGGACATCATCTGCAAAGCAGTGAGCAGAAGTGTGTGTTTTGGCTGTGTGCCCTGCTGTCCAAGACTGTCTTACTGTACCAAGGAGGACGCAAATTACTCGCTGCAGCCAGGGGAACAAGAGGAGGTGCCATTGCTACCACTTTGGGGTGGGATGGGCCATGACCACCTCTGCACATGCTTTGCAGAAAAAGGTCCCAGTGCAGCCTTCTCAATTCTCCATTAAAAAGGGAACAAGGGACTGTAGGGGACCATCTTAGAAACATCTAGACCCCATCTTTCCTCCAGGGAAAGGGTATCCTCTATTCCCCCAGCTGGTATACTGGCTCCTTCTCTGCCTCCTCTCTGTTATTCTCACAACCACAACCCTGTGAGATAGGCTAGGCCAAGGGTCAGCAGCATCAAGGGAGCTCGCCTTGTGGCTGAGAGGTGGCTAGAACCTGGGTCTCCAAAACCACATCTTGCTAACCACACCAGTCTGGCGGAAGACCTTGGACTGCTGTGGCCAAGTGAAAAAGACCATACTGGGCACCATGGACCAACTCTGGTCTAATGCATCTTGCAGTCAGTTTGTCTTCCTCACATTGCCCTGATCTCCATCCAAAGGCCTCAACCCAGATGTGTCCTCCGAGCTCGCTCGTTCTCGGTGGGGCAGTGGTGGAAGGCCTGGAGAAGCCCCAGAACCTGCGTCCTTCCATCCCCACCCAGCCGGTCTCAATTTGCCAGCTGCGCTCGCAGCTCTTTGCTCTGCCTGCCAGAGATTCTGCTGTATAAAAACAACTTGTCAAGCCAGCCCAGGCAGAAGGGCTGGTGTCTCCAGTTACACACCCCAGACCCCGGCTCTGCGTGCTCGCTGTGGGGCTGGGGCGGAGCCTAGCATAAACACGCCATGGCTCGTTGCCTGTTAAGGTAAGCAACTGGACCAAAAGAATTTTCTCTTGCACAGTGGATCATCCTCATGACCTCCAAGTTGTGTGTGTGGGGGGGGGTCTTTCCCCCAGCCCGGCCTGTAATTCTAAAAATCCATTTCTTCCAGTTAGATGGCTGTATCCTTTCAAGATAAGTTGATCAGAACAGTGAGTTATTCCCTGATAGCAGCCCCGTTAGAGCAAAAATAACAGTAAGCTTTGCATCTCTCCGTTCACGAGGGAGCGCTCTTTATTCGAGGATGGTCCTGTAACAGCAGTGTCAGCCATTAAGATGAGCTTTGCAAGATTTGAGCTGCTGAACTGGCTCAGCTCTTGCAAAGCTCAGCTCTTTGGCAACTTGGTCCTAGTGGGAGATCGTCACGGGAGAAACTTTGCAGGATCAAAAACTTTTCTAACACTCTGGTCCTCTGTGTGTGAATTGAAAACTTGCAGGCCCCCCCACCCCACTTCTTTTTAACATGCAGAAGTTGATGGCATCTTCTAGTGATGCTTGGAATTCTTCATACAGCTCTCGGCATGCCCATCTCACCACAGAAAGCTTTGAACTGGAAAACTGCAGAAAAAGGCAACCCAAACAATCAAGGAGGTCTAAGACAGGAGTGTTGAGCTTCTGTCACCTTGATGAAACGTTTGGTAGCAATTTCTGCAAAGCAAACGAGCTGCATCCCAGTGGTGGGCAAAGCCCAGGGCAAAGGGGGTGGAGCCAAAGAGGCAAGGGCGGGGCTAACCTCCTTTAGCTTAGAGGGCTTACCGCCTGCCATTGAACCCTAGTAGAGGCACTTCAGCCTTCTAGAATGGGGGAAGCAGCCATGCCAAACTCAGAAAATCACCAAATGTTTGGTGGTCAGAGGAAAGGAGACACGATCATCCAAGCCTGCAGTCTGAGGTTCTCTGCCTGTAGCTAAATATTAAACAGGCTGCAGGGCGAGATCTTTAGAGGAGTGGGTTCGTAAAATTATCCTGTGTGGAGGAAGACAATTATGAGAGGGTTTTCTTCTCCCTCTGCGGTATCGCTGGAACTGGAGTCCACCCAAAAAGTGGATAGGTTGAACTGGAGTCCACCCAGAAAGTGGATTGGTTGTGCATGCAAAAGCGCCTCTTCACAACAGCGCATTCAGTGATGTTGTTTGGCGCTTCAGGAGGAATGGGGCGCTCGTTGGGAATGCTTTGAAAGGGGCATGTGCTCTTTTGTGCAGGATGGCTCACGTAGGGTAATAGAATACAGCCTCTTGTTTAGAGGGGATATGGCTCTGAATACCATCCACCTGGGGACAAATGCTCCTGGAGGGAAATCTCCTGGGTGGACTTCTTGGCTGCCCCATGGCACAGGATGATGGGCTAGGTTAAGCTGGCCGGATTCAGCACACCTCTTCTTGCATCCTGAATTCGGATGTCTGAAGCACAGGTGTGTTTCCTGAAGGACTGGCTGTATCCTTCAGAGGGGCCATACGGGGAAGCCCATTTGAAGCAGGATGAGCATTCAGCTGTTGGACTGGGACACAGGAGACCCGGGTTCTAGCCCCCACATGGCCATAATGCTCTCCGGCCAAGCCCCCAGCCACTCGGGGCCAGGCACTGGTTCTCAGCCTAACCTACCTTCCAGGGTTGTTGTGAAGGTAAAATCACAAGGAGGGGGGTTAAATGATAATACATTAATATTTATTTATATATTTATTTTATTAAACGCTTTTCTATCCTGTCCCCTACAAATGTCTCAGGTTTATGTAATCCACAGTGCATTTGCTTTCCTTGCAAATAACCAAATGTGACGAACTAATGCTAATCTACCTGGACTGCTTTGCAAACACGTCTCTGTCTTGGTCCTGTCTTCAGGTCTTCGGCTTTGCCTCCTCTGGACTGGCCGCTCCCCAGTCAGTACGAACAGTTTGAGCTGAAGATCGAGGTGCAACCCCGAACTCACCACCGGGCGCATTATGAGACCGAGGGCAGCAGGGGTGCCGTGAAGGCTGCTCCCGGCGGACATCCTATGGTGAAGGTACCTGAGGGGTGCAGGTGGAGGGATAGTGGGAACAAGAAGGGCAACGAGGGCGGGCTGAGCCATCCTCACCCCAGCTATGCACTTGGGCATGAATGTTTTCGCTTAGCTGGGGACCCGCAGGTCTTACAGCTCCCATCAGCCTGAGCCAGCATGGCTGAAAGTCAGGGATAGTGGGAGTTGAAGCCCAGCAGTCCCTGGGATGCCATGTGCTTTCCGCTCCTGTTCAGACCAAACCATCTTATTTTATTCTGCCTTCCTTCACCCCACCATCAGCAGTTATTTGCTTTTTAGTGTGTTCCTATGATTTCCTTTTTTTCTTTTTAATTAATCCCCCGTGTGCCGAAAACCAGCAGAGCAGGGAAAATGGACCGGAATAGCACTTCCCAGCTTGGTGTGCTGTGTTTTATTTTTTCTTTGCTTCTCGTTAAACCAGGCTTGGTGTGGGGAGAACATGAGAGAGTGAGCAGAAGACAGTTTGGCCACCCCAAAATGCTATATAAATGCTAAGCATTTCCCAAATCCGGTTTGTGTGCTCTCTCCCCCTGCCCCCAACTCTCTTTTTGGTGTACACCTAAAAGTGTAGGGTGTAGATCAGACAAAGTTATCCTGGAAAATCAGCCCTATGATATACTGATATTCCTCTGAACGCCAGAATTGGTTGCATTCCCCTGTCAGGAAAATACTCAATTTCCAGACTTAGGTGTGTAACATATGGGCAGAGCCTCACTCTCGTTAGAATGTGGAGCTTCACTTTGGTGGCACCTCCATGGGGTCTCGAAAGAGGAACACTTAATGCAGTATATCATGGTTTAGCCTTGAGCATGGGTCAAGAGTACCTCTGAGCATGGGTAGAGTGTCTCCCTGGTGTCTGCAAAATCACAGCTTCCATTCCATATTTGGAACTGGGCAATAAAGCTTTTGAGCTCAGGGGGTTTTTAGCCAGAAGCAGGAGAACTGAAAATCTAGGCAGAAGTCATCACTGTTTTTCATAAGTCTGATTAATTTAGATTCCTGACTGTTCTTTATTTTGTAATATTATTCATTTTTAAATCCTCCTCCGCACCAGACAAAAGCCACCTTCATGGGACTTTTTGTCAATGTGTTTTGTTTTTACTTAATGCCATTTTCCTCCAGATTAATCCAGAAGAGAAAGGGAAGCAGCTTTTCCCCCCCTTTTGGAGGGCTGGTTTGAAAACATTTGTCCAGAAATGTAAAAGATGAAAAGTATTCCCACTTCAAAGACTTACTGCATGCAGCAACAGCAAAAAAGCAAATGTCAAGGATGGTTTTTGTTTCTTGTTTTGTGTTTTGTTTTTTACAAATTGTGAAATGGACGCCCACTCAATTTAAGCTAAATAAGAAGAAAGGTTAACTTTTTTTAAAGCAGGAGTAAGTTTCCTATCTGTTCTTGGCCAGCTTGCTATTATAGTAAGAGGAAAGAACAAAGGCGTGTGGGTTGTGGGGGTGAAGTCCCAGCAAAGCTCTGATGAAACTCCTCCGGGACTTTATTCCAGCTCCAAATGTGCTCCACTCTCTGCATGTGGGACCTTCCACCAGCCCAAGGTCCACAAAATCCTCTTAGCTCCCCGCACAAATGCCACCCCTCCCATACGTTAGTTCTGCGTATCTCCCAATCTTCCTCTCCCTGCTGCATTCCCCTGTAACCGGGATCTTGGACATGGCCTTTCCCACGCTCTTAGTCCCGAATCACAGCGCTGGTCTCCTCCTGCATCCCTCTCTCTGCGTCACTCTTTGTGAATGGCGTGGAAAGCGAGTTGCAGGCAGGGGAGGGCGGGATGAAGCACCCGGGAAATACCCCCTGCACGCTTTTCTAGAGATTTCTACTCATGCCTTTACTCACAGGATGTGTCCATCTGACTGTTTTTCCTTTAGCCGCATCCCCTCCAGCTTAATCTGGCGATTTCCCCCTCCTTTCTTATTTTCCTCATCCCTGCCTCAAATTTGGCAGCACTGCCTGGGCAGTGAGACTGCTTCCCTTATTCCCCACTTCCCTGGAATGTTCCATCTTCCATGACATGAAGTGGTGGTGGAAGGAGGGCTGCAGAGAGGTTTAAAAAAAAAAAAAAGAGGCAGTGTTTCCTTGAAGGCTCAAATCGATTGCAGCTGTAAGTCTTGGATTCTGATGAAAAACATCTGGGCAGCCCCTGAGGCAAGACCACCAAACTGTCAATGTCTCCGGCTGCCGTGACGAGTGCCAAAGATGGCGACTGGTAAAGGGGCAGCGGCGGAGAAGTTGGGGAACAAATGATACATTAGAAGTGCCCTTTCCCCAAACGGAGATCCAGCTTCCAAGGTTGTAATTGTGGGGCTTAATTTAAACCAGGGATTAGCCCTGGAACCTATTTTTAAATTAAGAGAGTTTGGCCTCCCGCAGAATTGAAAGCTGAGGATGTATTGGTGTATTCCTATCAGTTGCCGTGGGGTTTTTGCAAACCGCCCCACAGCTGAGCCCTTTCCCTCGTCTGTTAGCGTTTATGAACATCCAGTGACATCACAGCTGTAAAGTCTCAGGCAGACGGTTTTCCTTGCTCCGCAGGCTGAGAACCTTTCGAAGCAGTGACGGCCACAAATTGAATCTGGGATTTTTTAATATGCAGATTTCTGTTCCTGTTTGTAACAAAATGGACTGGAGCACTTTCTTCCTACATGCAGAACAACTGCCATGAAACAATGTTGCAGAATACCCAAAGCAATGGGTGGAATGGGAAAATTCAGCCACAGGACAGCAGATTTCAAAATGTGTTGGCTGGGAATGGTTGTTGGATCTCAGTGGGGGGTGCCCAGGAAATGTTTGCCATATGACAATGGCAGATTTTTAAAAAATATGTATTGCAATGATTTTGCCACATTTCAGATGAATAAAATAAATCACTCTGTGGTTGCAGTGGATAAACGGATTAAAAAATGCAAGGGACTGGAAGCTTATGACTATCCTTTCTTTTCCCACTCTAGCTTTTAGGGTATGATGAAAAGCCCCTTACCTTACAAATGTTCATTGGCACAGCAGATGAGCGGAACCTGCGCCCCCACGCTTTCTACCAGGTGCACCGTATCACCGGCAAGATGGTGGCCACCACAAGCTATGAATCCATCATCAGCGGCACGAAGGTTCTTGAGATGTCCCTGCTTCCCGAGAACAACATGGCTGCCAAGTGAGTCACTTCTGAGGAGCTAAAGGGCTGTGAGAACCCATCAGCAGAAGCCCGTGAAAGACCCTGTGATGTTACATGGCAAGAAACCTCAGGGGCCTGGTGGCCAGTCCCATTTCTCTGAATGGAGCTTGCTTGCTTGCTTGCTTGCTTGCTTGCTTGCTTGCTTGCTTGCTTGCTTGCTTGCTTTATTTATTTATTTATTGCATTTCTATCCCTCCAAATAATTGAAGTTTTCTGGGCTGCTCATAGCAGTTAAAGCCACTCGTTACAGCAGAATCAGACCCCATCTGCATGAGGCATTCAATGTGTGTTCATGATGGGAGTTTGCAGGTGTTGTTCATGCTCCAAGGTCTTTCCTGTTTTTTGCAACTATGATACTACTGCTGGTTGTTTATTTCTAACAAGGAAGGTCTAATATTTCCATGAATAAAAGCATGGAAGCCTGCCATGTAGGTGCAGTAGGACTATACCACATACCTCTGGTAGTTGTGTAATGAAACATCGAGAAAGGAAAATGCCAGGAAAAGGTTGCAGAAGAAGCCCATCTTAATTCTAGAAGGAATCTAGAATCAAAAACCTAGTTAAAATAGCACGTCGAACGCCTAATTTAGAAAAGCCATAAAAGACGACATAAAACTTCTACAAGTTTGAAACTGCAGCGTAAAACTCAAGCAAAGACCACCAGCTGTGTAAAACCAACGACCTCTGCATGATACTTTTGCTTTCAAATATGTGTCTGTCTCCTTGCATCGCTCCATTTTTAGATGAAGCTGGGATCCTGTGGTCTATGGGTGAGCAGCCCAAATTTTGTACAGATCATCTGAGGGCAGAGGGGTAGATCCGCACTTGGAATCCATTTCTCCCAGCGACTTCTGAAACCTTAATTGCCATTTTCCCCTTCCGCATTTGAAAGAAGCAGGGAAAGAAATGTGCCATGAGGGATTTAAGCAAAACAGAAGAGAAATAGCCAGGAAAGTGGAGGAAACTGCCCTCCCCCCCGAAACTTTTTGCTCCCTGCCAGCCTGAGACCAAAAGGTTTTGGCTTCACCAACTTGAAGGGCTTCTAAGTCCATTCTAAGAGGACAGAGATCTGAGCGATGCACTGCCAGAGAAAAATAGCTATGCCTTGGTTAGAGTTTCATCCCAGGCTGCTCCCAGAGTGTCATCTTACTTCATTATTCCTCATTAGGGGACCTTTTGGATTTAAACAGGAATGGAATATGTTTTAAGAACTAGCATTTCAAATTTGCCTAGTGTGCCACAATTCTCAATGTGATTTCGGTTCAGGAGATCTTGCTGCTGTTCTAAAGCATCAGCGCTGAACACCTTTCAGGGTGAGGGTTGAATTTCATTTCAGAGATGCTCTTGGTGGTTGGATTCTGGTGGCAATATGAAAGGCCAAGAGGAAGGGGCCAAAATGCCAACTGCTGTTCATTAAGCTTGAGAGAAACATTTCAGCCTTTCAGGATGAGGAAAAAGCTGCCCAAACCCAGAGCCGCCTTTCCACTAAAGGATCAGCAATGACCAGAAAAGCAGAGGAAGGGGTCTTGGCTGTTTGCAGGCCCCTGGGTGTGTTGGGCTTTAGCGCATTGGCCTGAAGTTCACTACCATGTTCTAAAGTCAGCTACAGAGGTCCATAAAGTAAAGCAGTGACGGTGTTGTTGGATCTGCACTTGGGCTTCTTTTAAACAGGTGTGCAGACTGAACTGAGCTTGGACACAATAAATGCAGCTGTTTTCTGGAGAAGGAGCCTGGTTTGTGGAGTGGACAGTTCCACACCCAGCTCCCTTGCTGAACGGCTGGTTCTTTCAGCTGGCTTTGCAACCAACCTTTGATGCTCCTCACTGGCAAGGCAGTGAGGGTAGGTTTTGGGGGGCTTCTGTGGTGATAGGAAAGGCACTTCTGCCAGCCAGAGCGATGCTTCCAGGTTTTGAAGAGAAATGATGGATTTAACTTTTTAAAAATGCAAACCAACTGTGGGACTGACAGGCATGGCAAAAGCACCTAAAGCCCGGAGAAAAATGGTGACTGTCAGATCAGAGCCAAAACATGGACCCACGAGTAGGAGAAGGATAAGTGACAAATTCACTCCACTGCTGGAAAACCCTCACCTGCTCTTGGAGGGAAGGTGCATCTGTCTTGACCTCAAGAATCCCATTCAAAATGCTTCCTCTTGTCTTTTCTCTGCTCAATCCCTTTTCTCACACTAGCATCGACTGTGCGGGCATCTTGAAGCTGCGGAACTCGGACATCGAGCTGCGCAAGGGCGAAACGGACATTGGCCGCAAGAACACCCGGGTGCGCCTGGTCTTCCGCGTCCACATTCCCCAGGGAAACGGCAAAGTGGTCTCCATCCAGACAGCTTCCGTGCCCATTGAATGCTGTGAGTGCCCATCGGGGATGTCAGGGGGCATAAGCGAGGGAGGCCTGCCTCCTAAACCCTCCCAGATTCAAAGATGAGTAGGAGTGAAGCATAAATGACTTCCAGGGGAGCCAATCTGCTCCCTTTTCTTTCCCAAGCACGCTCTCTGTCAACTTGATTCAATTTATTGGTGACAAAGCTGAGAAAGGGAACTTGGCTAAGTCTGTTTCATGGACACTTGCTGCTTGGGCAGGCCCATTCATTACCCACAAAATGGGGGTCTTTTGGCCACTGTTTTGGAGGGGGGAGTGGACACAAGCAAATCTTGTTGAGGTCTTTAAAATACAAGGGAGTCGAGAGTTCCTTCTTTGTCCTACCAAGAAAAGAAGAAAATGTTTTGCCCACTGATAGAAAAGGTGGCTGGGCTGTCGCAAGCAACTCAGCCACCATCATGGGACCTAAGATCTTTCCTAAGCAGGGGTATTTGTGGTGGAGGCTTATGTAGAGGTGGAGATTGGGGTTCTCCTCTTTCTTAGAATGCTCCCCTTCCAAACAGTGGATTCATCTCACGAGGACATTTCAATCCTCCCAGTCCTCTGAAACTGGCAAAATCCCTGGGCTCAATGCTAATACGCATCTAAAAGGAAAAGAGGATCATAGAATTGTAGAGTCGGAAGGTGCCAGAGGGCCATCAGGTCCAGCCCCCTGCTCCCTGCAGAGCACCAAGTTAAACCATCCCTCTCAGGTGGCTGTCCAGTTGCACTTCTAGGGCCTCTGGTATGGGAGAGCCCCCCACCTCCCTAGGGGATTGGTTTCAGTGACATACTGCTCCAACAGTCAGGAATTTTTTCCTGATATTCAGCTGAAATCTGGCTTCCTGTAATTTGAGCCCATCATTCTGTGTCCTGCACCCTAGGATGATCAAGAAGAGATCTTGACCTTCCTCTTTGTGAGAGCCTTTCAAGTCCTTGTGGAGTGTAAACATATTTCCCTTCAGTCTTCTCTTCTGGAGGCTAAACATGCCCAGTTCTTTCCACCACTCACCAGAGGGCTTTGTTTCCAGTCCCTGGATCATCCTTGTTGCTCTCCTCTGAGAGATGAGGAGAGAGAGAGCTCTCCATATAGGTCCTCTTGGAATCAATGCCCAAACATTGTAAAATGTGCCTTAAATTCCCATTGATTGCAATGGGAACTGTGCTGTGTTGCTTATCCGGGTTGTATCCTCCATTACATATACCTGGGATTTGTTTCTGGAGATAACAGGGGCTAAAGGCTTGCACCAAAGGCATCATGGGAAGAGTGGGCTGTGAAGGAAGGGCAACAACAAGGAGCCTTTCGTACAGTCCATAACGAGGCACACCATAACCTCAACTTCCCCTTCAGAGCACCCTTAATATAACAGTGCCCTGTCCCTGCTCCGGAACATGAGAGAGAGTGTGGTGCAGTGGTTAAGGGTGCAGGTCTGGGACTCAGGCATCTTGGGTTCTAGTTCCCACTTGGCCATGGAGCCAACTGGGTGACCTTGGGGCCACTCAGAGCCCAACCTACCTCTCAGGGTTGTTGTTGTGGGGATATGATTGAGAGCAGCAGGAGGAGAATGATGCAAGTCGTTTTGAGTCCTTTCAGGAAAGAAAAAGGTGGCATATAAATCAATCAATCAATCAAATAAATAAATAAATGGCCAAGTCAGGGTGGCCTCTGTCCTGATTGTTTTCTCCTGCTCCTCGCTTGCAGCCCAGCGCTCGGCTCAAGAGCTCCCCCAGGTAGAAAACTACAGCCTCAGCGCATGCTCGGTGCATGGTGGTGAGGAGCTGGTGATCCATGGTGCCAACTTCCTGCCTGAATCCAAGGTTGTCTTCATCGAACGAGGTCCTGGTAAGCAGCACAGCTCGGCACAGACCTTTGCAAGCTTGCCTTGCCTTGCCTTGCCTTGCAGGCTGCCAGATTAACTCTTGACTGCAATCACTAACGATGGAGCCTGCATGTTCAGGAGCAGTCTGCAGGGTGCTGGGGACAAAAAGCAGGCTATGGCTCTCCCCAGCAAGCCCAGCTTGGAGGCTTACTGAAGCAGACTGGGCCAGGTGAGTCTTTGGCTTGATGCAGTGAGTCTTGCTGGCATCCCTCATTCTAGTAAAACTGGTTAATGCTTTGCCCAGGTCTCGTCCCCTTTGCCGCTGCTAAACCTCAAGTCCTCCAGGCAAATTTGACCGCACCCTGCTCTAAATCTGGCCCTTCGGTGTTTCCTGGACAGCCTTACTGCCGTTCCCTGGCGCCATCATTTTTATTTTCACTGCCAACTTGTTGGTAGTTTCCAAGATTTTGCACATATTCCCCCTGTTCTACAAACTTGAAATCCCTCTCCTAAGGGATTTAAGTTAAAATATTCTGGGACTAAAGGTAAGATCTGGCTTTTCCTTTGGCCCTGCTAACCGCTGGAATCCATGGTCCCATATCTGCCCCCTCTGAGCTTCTCCAAAGTCTATTTGTCTCGTGGTCCAAAAAAGGTTCCACAGGTCTACCCTCCAGTGATCCAGGTGCTTATCATTTTCAGATGGAAAACTCCAATGGGAAGAGGAGGCAAATATTAATCGCTTGAAAAGCACGGAGGTGAGAATTTTGGAAGGGGAACTTTCCATGAACATGAGAAGCAGGCAGGGGACTGTGTCTTGGATGTTCCATATTCAGAACAGGGCTAGGAGGTCTTTCGTGAATAGGGGACAAGGAATGCCTTTTATAGGGGACAAGGGGGAGGTGGTTAATCAGATGTGGACTGAATCATTTGAGGGATCACCCCCACCTGAATGAATCTTTCCTGTGGGAGGCCAGCTGGTGAATGCTCAGTACAAAGACCAGTATGTTATTCTTCTTACTGCTATTAACTGGGACAGGTATGTTACATTAAATGCAGGCTTAATGAAGACTTCAAAGAATTCAGGGCAAAAATACAGTTCTTGTTCTATTTCTTTACTTATGAGTCCCCGTTTTGCTAATACATTTAAAGTGATTGCTGTGTTTAAAAATAAGACAACGATGACACCTTTGCAGTGTAATAGACTTGATTCGGGAGGGACCAAGAGGAAAGTGGAAAATAATCAAGTTCAGGTTGTTGTAGTTCTGGTGAGGAATGACTTCCATTGCAGTCTCGTCTCTCATGCAGCCAGAATTGAAAAGCCTTTGGTGGAGACTGGTAAAACTAAAGTGTGGTAAAACTAAAGTGTGGTCATCCTTATTCCAGCCCACAAACAGGCCTTACTGCCTCACCTGTCCTTTTTGGAAGCAGTTCTGACAGGGAAGACATACCCAGAGTTGGATGGGGAGCTTGTGTGCAACAGAGAGAGGAAAAAAAAGGGGTTTCCATTATGGAGTACAGGGTAACTTGGATAGGATTCAGGAAACTTCGTCATGCAGCAGCTGTCTCAGCGGGTCGGGGCAAGAGTATCCGGCCAATAATGGATGGAGGGTGATGGTTTGGAAACCGAAGGGTGTTGGAGCTACAGTGCCTCTTTCCTTGCTTCTGCAGGCCTCACTGACCCTCACAGTTCCTGAATATAGCAACAAGCGAGTGTCCCGGCCTGTTCAGATCTACTTTTACGTTTCCAATGGACGCAGGAAAAGGAGCCCCGCGCAGGCCTTCAAATACTTGCCTGGTATATTCATGTGGAAATAGGAGAGGGAGGACTTTTTCTGGGGGGAAGCTGCTGAGATATTGCTGATTTCTCCCCATTTCCTTGCTTCTGCAGTGATCTTCAAGGAGGAGCCGCTTCCAGAGGCCCAGCACCGTAGCTTCCCACACATCTCACAAAATACTCATTTCCCATCGCAGTCAGTCCAGAGCAGCATGGATTTCTCCCCTTCTGGGCCGGCCTACCCATATGGCCCAGAGCACTCTCCGCCCTGTTCCCCCTATGGCCCTGACTGGAACCCTTGCTCCTTCCCCAGCCTGCCACCCCACTACAGCCCAGCCTTCCGCTTCCCTGGCAATGAGGCCTACCGGGGTGTTAACCTTTCAGTCCCCCTCCTTGCTCCAGCTGGACTCCCTCGCCTCCACACTTTAGACTGCCGTCCACCTCTCTTCCAGCCTCCCAGTCAACAGCTTGGCCCACAACCACCAGGGCGGGGAGAAGCCCACGGTGGAGAAAGGACTCCAGAATGGACGGGCCCGGAGCTGGTGTCCGAGGAGCACAGCCCCAAGGAGCTGGAAAAATCGGGGTTCAGCAGTGGCTTCCGGGATAACTTGCCCATCCATGGGATCACGCTGGAGGAAGGTAAGGCAAGAAATGTGCTGTCGAACCAAACCAATGCCCAAGGGTCAGGATCTAGGCTGCTTCGGGGCTCCATCTGGTGGCCAGAACTGGCATGGCCACTGTAGCACTTCTGGGATTGGTCCCAGGCCTTCCAGAGCCCTTGGCCTCCTGATGAGCACCAGCTGGGAGCCGTGGGGAAAGAGGCTCTTCCCTCTGCTGGCAGCCCCAGCAATGCAGATCTTCCTGCTAGCTGTGGTGAGGTCCAGCGTGTTCCCCTTGGCTGATCTGGTCCCGTCCTACTTTCCTGCAACCTGCTAGCCTCTCTGTGGCTCAGTTCTGCATCTTGTCTCACCCTTGCTGCATCCAGATCTGGGTTTGCCTTGCCTTGCCATAATGTGCCTTGCTACCTAGCTTTGCCTGCCACCCCTTTGGTGCTCCTGAATCCTGACTAGTTATTCTCCCTCAAAGTACCTGCTCAAGGTACCTGTTGTCTTCCTGGTTCTTGGCCTTCAGCTTGTTCATGATGATGTCTTTGGATTACTCTTCTACAAGCTCATGGTTCCTGACTTTGGCCTGTCCCTTGACCATGATCCTGCCTCTGACTTAACTACCAGACTCCAGGCAGCAGTTGGGCTTTTCCCTGCCTTAAGTTCTGTTATCCTGGTCCCAGTTCCTCTGCTCTGATTCCTCCCGTCCACACCCTGATCCTGACCCCAAGAGCCTTATTTGAGCATGGGATTTCAGTTGCTTGCTTTCGAAGCAGCAATACAGTATTTGCACAATTATTTCTTAGTAAAGCCAGCCGGTAACTGTTAGTACTGGCTACTGGTTAGTACTGTATTTACTAACCATAACCCTAACCCAACCAAAGCCATAAAAATACCTGTATAATGGTAAAACATCAAAGGCTAAAGTAACAAAGATGCAGCTTTACCTTTTCAGAGTCAGGAGAGTGGGCACTAACCACATCATCCTGATTAAGTTGGGAGAGGGTACTCCAGTATGTAGTCTTGGGACTGGATTTATACCTGTTCAGAAACTCCTGGTTGCCAGTTGCTCTTTGGGCTGAGTTCGAGGTGTTTGAAGTCCCAAGCAGCTTAGGACTCGGCCACCTAAGGGACAGACTGTTCTTGAGAGAGCACATTCTGACCCTGGAGAATGCACTTTTGTGCATGCTGACCCAAGAGCCTTCCGTGGGCACCCTCTGCACATCTTGGTCAGGTTCATAAAAGAACAGGTGTTGGCAGCCATGTCCTGAGCCATTTAAGGCTTCAGAGGTTAAAGCCAATGCCTGGAACTGAGCTCTGAAAGCAGCTGGTATTTAGTTGTTTGCTCTAGCACTGCCTGGCCATGTCTCCCTAGGTTTTCAGGCAAGAGTTTTCCCCAGCCTCACCTGGAGATTCCAGGACCTCTTGTGCTCAGAACAGGTGTTCTGCCCCTGTGCTATGGCTCCTCCCTTTAAATGCAGCTTGCTCCTGCCCCACAGAAGAGTCCCCATCTCCCTTGCACTTCCCTTCGACAGCCAACACCCCAGCAGGGAAGGGGGCTCCCTCTGCCTCTCTCTCCAGTGCCTGAAGGTGTAAGTTCAGCACATCCTCATCAGCCATCGCCTGCTTGGGCAGAGGCGAAGACATGAGACTAGTTTGCTTAAAGATCCCAGTGAGCTTAGGTGCCCAGCTCAACTCTAGCACGATGCGTTTTCTTTCATGCTTTATTTGTCTCCTCCCTGGTGGCCTAATCTCTCCTGCACAGTAACCGAGATCATCGGCAGGGACTTGAGTGACTTCCCCGAACCTTCCTGCGAAGCGGGGCAGAGCTGAGAAACTGCAGCATCCCTGGACACTCACATCTTTTAGAGGAATGGCTTGGAGGAGGAGGATGACGACCCGGAAAAAGTTGGTGACCACAGAGACTTCCCCAAGGGACAGTTCTTGGGGGATTCTCATATTTATACTTTTGCCTCTGAGCTTCCTTCCAGTCCTTCCACAAGTTCTGTCTCACCTTCCTTTCATTCTGCTGGTGCTACAACAATCCTGAATATGCCATGGTGGATTCTCCTCTTGCTTCGTCTTTTTGTCTCTGGGCACCATCCCAGCCCGCTCAGCTGCTATCTCAGTGGTCACTCCACAGCATCAGAGGTGCAGAGGACTTTTGGATTACATGTCTGGCTAGCACGATCCCTGAGAGACTGAGTCTCTCTGTCTTTAATCCCCCTTTAAACCGACCTGCAACAGCTTTGCCAGTCTGGTTGGCTCCCGGCATTTTCTCCAACGATGCAGGCTGAGGGTTGAGCACATCAGCAAAACTCAAGCTCACCAAAGTCCTCCAAAGTCCACCTAGAAACTCATTCCGACGCCAGTTTTTACCAGATTGTGAGCATTGTTTTATCATTTCCACGTGGAAACTGACACATCCGCATCGGGGGTGCACATCTTTGGAATCTGTGCATCTTCTCCCATTGATTAATGCACATTACTGTACATGGTTCAGAAGTATACACATTTTTCAAATGTATGCATGCTTTCAGACATATTTTGGGGGGCTCTTCAAACCTGCCTTTCCACTGGGTTACTCCATTCCATGCAGATGGCCAAGTAAGCCTTTCCATGTGCCAAATTGTTGTACTTATGTATTTTTCTATTTTTTTAATTATTCCGCCCATCCTTCCTTTTCATTTTCACCACCACCACACCTGCCATCCTATCATCCATGGTGTCTGTCCGTCAAATCACCTCCCACCTCATCTTGGACTTTTTCTGTAACAGAAAAGGGTCCTGATTCTCTATTGGGCTGATGGTTGCTCCCAGTAGTAGTGTAAGGAATGTGACTTAAAGTGAGTTTCAAACCATGTTCCTGAGAAGGTCCCTTAGGAGAACTATCTATAATGGCCAGCAAGTTTCCTGAAAGACAGAATGCCCACAATCTTTCCCTGTCACCTGGAGTTGCAGGGAAACTAGACTGTCTGGTAGACTGTAGCTTGCGCAATGCATTGACATTGGAGAATGCTGAGCACAGATGGACAACTGTCCAAGTGTCCATCCAAGCCTATTTCTATTTGTTCCCCAAACCAAGTCTCTCCCTCCTGTTTTCATTTGGGTTTTCTAGGAAATTCCACAGAAATCTGGCCTTCCTTCCATCCCTCCTTCCTTCCCACATTTTATTAAAGCACCTTAATGGTGGCCTAACATAATTTAAAATAAAATAATAAAATAAAAAACTTGGAAGGGTGCTCGGGGGGCTGAATTTTTCTTCTTTTTTGGAAACTGGAGTGTGGAACATGGCATTGTCCAGAGCCCCCAGAGGGCAAACAGACCGATGGCAGCTGACTCCACTGGGGAAGTAAAGTTGGGGGCTCCACATTGTGCTTCCTGGATTCTTCGGCGGCTAGTTTCTGCAAAAGAAGAATTCAGAGATGAAATTAAACTCTCAGACCACCTCCTGGGGGGACCCAATGGGAATATGGATTCCAAAGCAGACCTCGATGTGATCTGTACCAGGATTGTGGCTGAGCTGAGTCTGCTTTGGAGTTTGGATTCTCTGCATTCCTCTCTAATTCCATATGGTAAATGTGCCCCACATTTATGGAGTATATACACCAGACCGTGTCACAACATCTTCAGCTTGCACGCAGACATTCCTTGGCTGGCGCCCTGGGATTCTGTGTGAAAATGGTTCCCTTGATCTTACTCAGTTTTAACACCTCTAGATCCTTGCCATTATCTGTGCCAGTGTTCTTTTTCCCCTTTATGGATATGCTTCCAAGCAGCAAATCAAGGAAATTATGTTTCACATGTGGGAAACATGTTGTATCTCCATGCAATTGAAGTCATGAGATTATTGCTGGTGGTAAGGAGAGATGCTAGTTCTCATGAACATTCTCTTTAAGAGAGTTAGAGCCTAAAGACATGTTATTTTAAAAAGATAGCTAACAGTTACATCTTTAAAAAAAAACTCAGTCTGGATTAGGACCCTCGTTAGGAATATTCCCCTGACCCCAAACACCCAATTCCTCAACCGACTTGAGTGATCAATACTTGCTAAGCTCATTGCCTAAAAGTGGCATTTATATAAATATACTAGATCATTTTTGGCAATGGAATTGACAGGCACAAGGGCCCAATCCAGATTCGGGATACATGGGAGGGTGGGGTGGAAGGGTTAAGGTCCTGACTATACTAAAACCCCGCTTCCACCACATGCTAACTTTCCCATCTACACTGGGTCCTTTAAATTTACTCCTGGGCAAGAAAATTGGCATAGCCACCTTTTATAATGTAACATGCAGTCTGACTGTAAGAAGTAGCTTTCTATGCATGGTATAAACCTCAACAGGAAGGAGACGAAACTTTGTTCTCCCCCCACTCACCCCACTTTGCACTGAAAAGAAGAACAGCTAATAGATGATGATTAGTAAACTGTTAAGTACCTAAAGCAAATGGATGAGGAAGACAGTGCTAAGCTTGAGGCAGTGCAAATCTGTCTTTTCCCTTGGGAAACCAAGAGGGAGCTGTTCTTTTGGTTGTAGCTGTCTCCACCATTGACTTCTCTAAAAGATGTCACCAGGGTTCTAGTCCTCAAACCTGTGAAGATAGGCTTGAAAATATATAGCTGCCTCCCGATGAAATCTTGACAAGCACAAATAGTTTGGAATAGGATCTGCTGCAGCTGCCACCAGAAAAGGGGAGGCATAACAAACACCCAATTTATTCCTTCCTCCATTACTTGTATAAAATCGAATACATTGTGTAAAATTAGCACAAGGCCTGAAATGTTCTTCGTAAGGTTAATTTATACAAGTTTCCAAAATTGACTTTTCTAGGTGCACAATTTGGATCATGTCTTCATGTGGTATTTGTTACTTACTAGTTTGTACTGCCAAATCCAAGCCAGTGAAAACTGTATATGGGGTTAACGACGTGGGAGTTACAACTCCTGTATTAAAAGCCATCTCTCTAAAAATTGGACACCTATGGGCAGTGTCTAACAGGGCACTTCCACCTCTGCTAATTTCTTTTCTGCCCTGCCAGCTGCCTTCCACAAGCAATGGGCCCTGTCAATTGCATGGCACAGGCTGGGGACCCAATGATTACACAGGGGAAATTTAGTGTTTCTTAGCAGATACCCCAAAACAAGTAGAAATGCTTGTTTCTCGAAAAAGGCAGCATAGCTTCTGCTTCTCTGCCTCCTCCTAGAAATCAACGCTTCCACTTGTTTTGGGCTGCCCTGTTAAGCACAGGTGGGACCCCGTTTGCACAACCCAGGTAGTGGGGTGGAAAAGAAAGGGCAGGGGTGAAAACACCCTGTTGGATCATGCCTGTGTGAGCCTGGTCAAGATGGGAAAGTACTAAGACAAGAACAAGATGTTCTGCCATAAATAGGAGGGTGCTTTAAAGTTTGGAGGGGTTTCTTGGTGGGCGGGTTACATAGAAAGCTGAGTCCACCTCCCACCCCCGGTGAGCGGACACTCAGGGATAGAGACGTGGTAAAGGCAATCATGCTTTAATGCTTTCTTGATGGAAGGAGTGGCTGGTGTTTTTATATTTTTGATACACATGGGGGGAGGAGGTGATGGGAATGTTCTTTTGTAATTAAATGCCTAAAAGACGTAAAGGAAATAACAGTTCTTGCGCAACCACGTGTCTTTGTGCCTTTTGGGTTGGGAGGCTTCTTAAATAAAGGGAAGTTCTAGCAAGCAGAAAATGTGGAAGTTATAGCAGATTTGTCTTTTTCTGTTCGTGACGTTCCAGCATGAGCGTTACCAGAAGCACTTCCCTCAAGGGGCTGTGGAATCCCGATTGATGCCGGTGGGAGGCTGTACGAAGCGGGGGGATCATGAAAGAGCATCTGGTGGCTGGAGCTGTTGCATGGGCTGCGCCAAGGTTGCTCTGGCTCTGCTGGCCAAGCCAAAAATTGTAGCTGCCCGCCCCACCCACGACAGCCAATGCCTCAAGGTGCTAAATGCACCCCTTGCTCAACATCCATGCTGCTTTGGTTCCTCGCCCACACAGATGCCAAGTAAGTCCTGGCCTTTTCCCCAGGCTGGGAGCACCATCAAGGCTGGCCAACTGCCACACATGCCCAAGCGTTGCGTTGTGGTGAGCAAAGTTGTCAAAGTCTGTTGTCCCTGCCTGCCTCTCTAATTCAGCGGCCACCCTTTTCTTTGCTGCTCACTTCCTAAGTCTCGCTTGCATCACACTTTTCCACTCATCTGGCCTGGCACTGCTGGTTGAGCAGCTGCAGCGACACAGAATGTTCAGAAACATTCTACGAGCAAAACAGGGAAAGAACTGGCAGTAGATGCCCATCAAACTCTTCTGTGTGTTGTGATGCCGTGGTGAATGTATAGCTCGGGGTTCAAATCCTTGCAAAGTTCGGTGAGTGACTCCTGGCCACTCTTGGCCAGCCTTGCAGGGTTGTTGTGAGGATCAAAAAAGGGGAACCCTGAATATATTACAAGGATGGGGTAACAATGGGGATTCAGAGAGGTGATACTTACCCGAAAGAGACACACCTGAAACAAGCATTTGGAAATGAAAGCTATCATAGCACTTGATGGGCCAGCTTTCCCTCACCCTTTTGGACTACAGCTTCCATCATTCCCAGACAGCATTGCTGAGGGATGGGAGTTGCAATTCAACATTATCTGGAGGGTGCTAAATTCATTTATTAATGCTCTATGGTTTGAGATTCTAGACAGTCTTCTGCTTGCTTACAGCAAGGGTTATGCTGTTACCTTGTGGGTGACACGGGACATCAGCTGGACAGGCTCCTAGCAGGGAAAATGAGCCCTCTGCACATGCTCAGAGTCACAATCTTTGTCACCCATGTTGCAGGACTGAGCTCTGGCTTTTCTTCTAGCCACACATTCCATCTCAGACTCCTCCATTCTCTCAAGCTAGCTAGCTCAGACCCCATCAACCTCCTATACTTGAAGTTGGAATTTTTTGCTAGAATGTCCATTGCTTTGTACTTGCTCACACTGAACTGCATTTATAATTTTGCAGCCCATTTCCCAGCTTGGAGAGATTCCTTTGGAGCTCCTCACAGTCTCTTTTGGTTTTAACCCCCCTAAATGACTTGGTGTCACTGGCAAACTTGGCCACTTCACTGCTTACTCCTAATCCCAGATCATTTATGAAAAGGTTGAAAAGCTTTGGTCCTAATACAGAATGCTGTGAGACTCACTGGCCACACTTCTTCAGGAGGAGAAATGGCCATTTATTCCTACTCTTGGCATTCTGTTCTTTAACCAATTACTGATCTATAAGAAGATCAGCATCATAACCACCATCATTTTATTCCATGACTGCTAGGTTTGCTCAGGAACCTTTGGTGAGGGACTTTGTTGAAAGACGTTTGGAAGCCTCATATGGCTTTACAGGGAAAGCTGTATGAGGCGAGCCTGAGGGAACTGGGTCTTTTCAGCCTGGAGAAGAGGAGACTCCGAGGGGATCTGTTGACATATAGGTACATGAGGGTGTTCATGAGGTGGATAGAGACCTGTTTTCCCTGCAGAGGAGGACAGGACCCGTTCCAATGGAGCAAAGCTCAGGGAACCAAAGTTTAGTTTGGATGCCAGGAAGTACTTCCTGACAGTTAGGACCTCTAGGGTATGGAATGGGCTTCCACAGGAGGTGGTTGAGGCCCCCTCGGTGAGGGTGTTCAAGGATAGGCTCGTCACGCACATGGTGGGCATGTCATGAGCAGAGCCGGCTGGAGCCGGGGGTCAGACTAGATGGCCCAGGAAACTCCTTTTGATTTGCTCTATTTCTAGGTTTCTAGGTCCATGTCTGCTGTCCCATGCATTTGTCCCTGCTTCTGTCTGGAACTCTTCAAAGCACGAGTAGGGAAGGACTCCTAGAATAACTGACATAGAGCAGCTCAGCATAGACCTGGAGCAAGGGAAGGTGCCACATGTCAGCCTATTCCAGGGGTCTATCCATAATTCTTTCCCAGGAACAGCAGGTGAGACTTGCTATTTGGCTCCAGTCCCCAATAAAATCTAACTGCTTTGCTTGTTGCTTCAGAATCCTCTTATGAAAGCACGGTTGTCCTTTGACAACACGAGTGTGCTGGCTTGTTGTGATGATCGAAACTGGAGTCCAACTTGGAGGGCACCACTCCACGCCATCTGAGAACGTCACTCCAGCAGAAAGTGTTTCCACCTTCTTGTCCCACCAAGATGAATTAGCAAACGAAGTCAAATAAACCCTCCTGTTATTGCCAAGGGCAAGGGGAACCACACTTAATATCGTCTCCTATTAAGGCTGGAGCATTCTGCTTGTGAAGCTGGTGCTCTACAGGTGAGCCAAGATTCCCCCCTCAGTGCACGCACACTGTACGGCTTGGCAGGATCTTCCTGCAAGGGCCAGGATGGGAGGAAATGAACAGAGAAGAAAAGAGATTGTGAAAGAGAAGGCCCAGGGGAGGAGGGAAGCTCTGGGCTGGTCCGATGCTGACGCAGCTGGAGGAGGAAGTGAAGCAGAAAGCAGCGATCAAAAATGTCCTCCAAGATCCGGGACTGAGAGCGGAGCTCTCCGGCTGCAAGGGAGACGGCGAGGAGAAGGAGGTATGGCCATGTGGAGGGAAATCCGAGCTTAGGGAAAATGTAAGGGTGGGTAGCAAAAGGAGGAAATGGACCTCCGCACCTCATCTATGCTTGCAGCCCCACATCTTGGGGGAAGAGACCTATTTGCTCTGCTTCGAGGCACTGATTCCTGGGTCCTGGGGTCATAACAGTAGTTTGCCAGGTGCTTCCATCAAGCTGCTGAGAAGGTCTGGACTGCAGCAGACCAGCCATAGAAGCAGGGCCATCTTAACAGCATTATGGGCCCCGGGCAAAGCAGTGTACTGGGGCCCCTACGACAACTACATCTACTGGTAATTTTGGAAGTTTTCCAATCTTCCAAGGGTTAACATACACAGATTAGTATGGGGCCCACAGGCAAGCGCCCATCAGGCCCATGTGTTAAGACAGCGCTGCATAGAAGGCCAACAAACTCTCCCAGTGTGGCAGGAAATAAGTTCACTGTGCCTTCTTTTGCCCTTTGCCCCAAAATGGCATCTGTACTTCCCTCTGACCTGCTTGTCAAAGCTTGGGATGGTTGGCCTCCTGCCAAGGGCCCACAACCTGGCCTGGACCTGCTGATGAGCCCCCTGGAGGTGCCGTCTCCTCCCCTGTTCCAACCTGCCCATTGGTCTGCCTCTGGCTTTGGCCCAGACAACAGTGGAGAGAAGCAGAAGCACGTGACCCCATCTTCTTGCTTCCTGCCTTTCTGACCCTCATGCAATAAAGCAGTCGGAGGAGGAAGAAAGCAGCAAGAACAGCTGTTGATGGAGGAGCTCCACTCATTGGAGTTGAGTGAGGAGCTCCATTCTCCAACCATTGGAGGTGGCCCATTGAGGTTCTCCTGCCCAAGAAGCTTCACACCGGGGCTGTCACACAGCAGGTGGGGCAGAAGAAGATAGACTTGTCGAAGTTGCATGGTGCGATCTGGAAGTATATCATGGTTCTTCCCTGACTTTAATTCCAATCACCCTGCCAGCAAAGCCCGTGGAAGAGACTCCATCTAGAACCCATCAAGAGAGTTGGAAGGAGTCATTTAAGACATCAAACTCCTGCTCTACTCCTGATCTCATTTAAAGTATCTTAGACATTCCTGAACCCACTGGGTGACTAAGACAGCTAGAAAGAGGAGGGGCAAGAGAGGGGGTGCATGAGAATTTCATTCAGTTCCCTTTTTTTCTATACCATGGGCCAAAATTCACACACTTCTCCATAAAACAGGCCAGAAAAAAAATTGAGATGTTACCATGCATTTAAAAAAATCAGTATGGGGAAAAAAATGAAAACTGACGATTCATCCATCAAGGAAGAAGATGTTGGGTGCTCAGTCTGGATTTGAATCCTTTTCTGTTCAGCCGTGTTTGGAGAGTTTTGTTTGGTGTGTTTATCAAAATTCTGGGCAGGAGGTTCTGAGCCTCTTTTAGTACAAGGGCTTCATTCCATGATGGAGAAGGTCTCCTGGGGTTCATCTGAGTGGTGGACTACACTGAAGGGTACGTGGCCAAAATATCAAAACTGCCAGCATAATTTAGATTTAAGCTCTGACTGACAGTAGCAAAGGGCATTTCAACCCTTTAGAATGCTAACACACTCACCCCATGAAATCTAGGAAACCAATGATCAGTCTGGGGTGAAGCCAGAGGAATGAGGCTCAGCATATAGGGTACCTCGAAGGCCTGAATTTGAACTGCCCATGTAGGCTGGTTTTGATCCACCGGCCTGAGGCTCTTGTGCCCATAATTTGGGGAGGAGGGGGGTCAGTCTTTCTTATCAGATGAGAGCAGCTATTCCACTTTTATTAATCTACTTAATTAATTCCATTTCTATGCTGCCCCATAACCCGAAGTTTCACTGGGTGGCTTACAAATGCTAGAACAAAATAAAAACATACATACAAGACAATAAAACAATAATAAAATAGATAAAACAATAAAATAGATAACACCACAAAATACACATATCTGCTTGTGTGCATTTTTGTCAAGGGGTTTTGTTATTGTTGATGATTTTTCTATGAATAAGTTTGTGTAAAAGTATGTGCGTAAAAGAATGGTTCAGAAGTCCATGGAATCTACAGGACTCTGGAAAGGCTGGTCTACTGGGAATCCATGGATCAGATTCTCTGAAGTCTGAACCCATTTGAATTCCTTGTGGATTTCTCCAGCAAACCTAAGCCCAACACTTTTTGGATAAACTGCCCTAGGTAATTTTGGCTGCCTTTTTGGACCCCATTTCTAGCTCTATGATATCATGGATCATGATCTCCGAGCAGGCTTCTTGGTGGAGTAGGCCTTTCCAAGCCTTGCATTTTCCCAGCCTCTGCATACTGCTTGTGCTTATGGGTTCTCCTCCTTGGTACAAAGGCACACACTGCCCTTTTCCTTATTAATTCCCTCCCTTCAAGACAGGCCTTAGCATGCATCTAAACTGAGGTGGGCCTGCTGCTTGCAAATGTCCCTTCATGAAGCATGGCGGCTCCTAACCAGTTTTACGAGGAGATCACGTGTGAGCATGTGAAGGACTTCCAGTTCATCAGCCAAGGGGCCTTCGGGACCATCTTCCGGGCACGGCACCAAGACTGGGGAATCGATGTTGCGGTGAAGATTCTCAACAGGTAGTGTGGGTGCCTGGAGGTGGGACAGGGGAGAAGAGGGGACATGGTGCTGCAATTCTTGGTCATGGGTGAACTGAACTAAGCATGGGCTAAGGAAGCATCCATGGATGCAAATCCTACCTGTTCCCGTGTGCAAAATAGCATCCGCATGAGCTAGGGAAATAACCCAAGCAGATGGGGAATCCTTGCTTCTAAGTCAGCCTGCCTCATGGGCACAGAAAGCTGAGCATCTTCTGGGAGGACTGGGGACCAGAAACATTGGCTTGGGGCAATGGAGTGGAGTATCATGGAACTCTGGGTAGGAGTGCTCTACATGGCAATATTTTGTGGAAGGTCTCCCTTGTCTTACTACAGTTTTAGAGCAGAGATGCAGAATGTCGGTTGATCCAAGAGCTGGATTGTTTCCAGGCCAAGCATGTCAGTAGACAAGGCAAGACGTGGGCTTAGAAAGTGGGGTGGTAGTTTGAGCCAAAAAAGAGAAAGGTGCTGGTTGTGAGGAAGAAAGGCTAAATCAAAGCCAACATGTTGGATGGATGGATTCCAGGAAAATGAACAGAGGAATGGTGTGGAGAGCTAGTTTGGTGTGGTGGTGGGTGTTGGACTGAGGAGGCAGGAGAACTGGGTTCTAGTCCCCTCTTGGTCATGAAACTCCCTGGTCTTTGGGCCAGTCACAGACTCTCAGCCCAACCTACTTCTCCGGGTTGTTGTTATTCTATCTGACTGAGGACAGTCCTTGATTTGAAATGCTGGCAGAGGACGGTCTTATATTTGAAAGGGTATCCAGTCCAAGTATTATTTGAAGATAAAGATTCATGAGAAAGTAGAATGACTAATCAACAGGTAATACCTGGACAGAAAGCTGGGTATGTCACACCAGGTCATGGTCTTCCCCACTATGGTCATAGGTTCATAAAATCAAGCATAGAAGTGTAGAGTTGGAAGGGGCCAAGAAGGCCACCGGGTCCAGCCCCCTGCTCACTGCAGAACTCCAATTTACACCATACCACCGAGATGACTGTCCAGTTTCTTTTTTGAATGTCTCTAGTGTGGGATAGCCATGGCCTCTTTAGGCAGCCAGTTCCAGATAGATTGTACTTCTATTTAAATTACACCTTGCATATAGTCTATATTTGCATCTAAAGATGTGGAATAGCATTTGCAACTGTTAGGCAGATCGGCACCTTATCTTACAGAATTGCATCACCAAAAGTACAAATAAGTGTTGCTGTGTACCCTCCATCCTGAGGTGATGGGTAGGTCACTGGACTCCCTCCTTGTCCTTGTCCTTGTCCTTGTCCTTGTCCTCCTCCTCCTCCTCCTCCTCCTCCTCCTCCTCCTCCTCCTCCTCCTCAGTTCAGGCAGGTTCACAGATCACAAGGCTGACTAGGCTGACAGTCTAAGAATTAGATCATCATCATCATCATCATCATCTGGGGTGTGCTGCTGGGGAAACATTCCAAGTTTTGACCTCAAGGCTTTCCCCTCCATCACCTTTTGCCCTTCCTCTCTCATCATTGGCACTCTCCCCTACCCCACCATCCATCCTGCAGCAATACATCCTTCACCCGAGAAGAGCTCCTGAATGAAGCCCTCGCCATGGACAAGGCACGATTCATTTATGTCCTGCGCCTCTTTGGCCTCTTCATAGACAGTGTGCAAACAGATGTGCCGGTAGCAGGGTTAAGCATTGCTGCACCCAGGATGGGCCTTGTGATGGAGTATATAGAGAATGGCAGTTTATCTTCCCTGATGAACCGGGTCCATTTTGTGCCTTGGCCTCTGCGGTTCCGCATTCTCCACCAGGTGGCGGTGGGGATGAATTTCCTGCACAACCTCAGCCCTCCATTGTTGCACCTGGACCTCAAGCCTAGCAATGTCCTACTGGATGGAGAGCTGCACATCAGGGTAAGTTGCATCATACTTTTTAATTTGAGATTTAATTTGGGGCACATGCCCTCAAGACAGAGATGTATCCTCTGCAAACTCTCAAAATTTATATCTCCAGGGAACCCTTTTGTCTGGTGGCCTGACCATGGCATTCATCTACTAAGGGGTCCTTACTCATTGTAACGTATCGAAGCATGTATTCTAGGACACCTTCCAAGTAGCAATTGCAAGGCTGGCCAAAACTCTTCGACTCCATCAAAGTGTGAATGACCTTTCACATTTTGCATCTGGCCCTACGTTTATTGTACACAGTCTTCTGCCCTCCACTGTTGCTCTTTCGACAAAAGTGGAGACACCTTGGCTCAATGTACAGTGTAGTAAGGTATGGCCAAGAGCAAATGATTTTCTAAAGGTCACCCTGGAAGCTTCATGACATAGTGGAGATTTGATGGGGTCTCGCCCTTCCTAGTGCGACATCCTAACCTATGCACCACACCCAATGCTCTTGTGCATCTAAAACCCTCTCAGATGTTCCAGCACCACTTGATCGCTCCCTGAGCATGGAGGAAGCCTTTCTGAAGAGCAAGGCTTCCAGCATCTTTGAAATGATGCTACAACAGCACAGCATCTTTCAGGGACCTTATGAAGATTTCAGCAAGGCAGCAGCAAGAAATTGATACCTTTTGTGTCACTTCTCTGCCATCTCAATTTATTCTTCCCAAGAAATGCACGTCATGGATGTTTTAACCAAATAGCCACAATGCTGTTTTCTTTCAACACAGTTCGGGGTTGAACATTCAAGATTCCAAATTCATTTGGCCCAACAGTCCCTGAATCAAATTGCAAACATTTTCCAAATAGTTGATAACCTCTTAGAGGACAATGATCTTATTCTTTTATTTCTTTAATCCCAGAATGTCAAGCTATTCTCAGTCTAAATAACACTTGAGGCAGGAAAAGTGTATCTCAGTGTTGGAATGGGACAACCAAAAATTACCCTGTTTTGTTTTATTTTATTTTAGCCTAAAGCCCATTTAATAAGCCTCCAGAGAGGCATTTCAGCCATCTAGAATGTGGACAAGGGGGAAAGATACTAAACCCAGAAAACTTCCAAAGCAGGTAGTCAAAGGGAATGCTTGAAGCAATTCCCCAGATCATTAGATTGGAACTGTGGGTGAGCTTGTTGATTGCTGCATCGACTAGAAGGATGAATCTTTGTAGCTGTTAAATGATGTGAAGAGAAGAAATGTTTGCAGGCTACTCAAGGTGGGCTGGATGCTTCAGTAGCATCCAGTCAAGTGGGCAGAGGGCTTAGGCACGTGTGGTCCATACAAGAACTGGGTTCTTACAGTGGAATCCCTCTTTTTGTCTGCAAAATGTGTGCTTCTTCTAATCACTGCTTACGTTCCATCCCTACCCACTTCAGGTGGCCGATTTTGGGTTATCCAAGTTCAAGCGAGGGAGCTCTCGGCACCCAAGTCAAACCTCTGAGGAAAAAGATGGATATGGTGGGACTCTGGAGTTCATGCCTCCTGAGGCTTTCTCTGATTTGAACTACAAGCCCTCCCCTGGCACTGATGTCTACAGGTGAGCACAGGTTGACTTGCCTCTCTTGTGCTCCAAGTGCTGCACATCCCCAAGCACCATGGAAGAGCAAGAGAACTGCACTGTGGACCTGACACTTTCATGTCTTAATGATGTTCTGCCCTCTTGGTCCATCTTTGGTTACTTGTGTCCACGGTGGTGGGTCATTCATGCCCAGATTGTAGCACTAGAAGCCATTTACTGTGGTACTGTCCTGCTGTGTGGCTCTCTTGCAGGGAAAGCTACAAGTTCATATCTGGCCCAGAGTATGGTCTGAAGGCATGTGAGGCATCCACCATGCTGAAGCTAAGCAGTTTTGGGACTGGCCTGAACTTGGAGGGGAGATCACCTGGGAACCACATGTAGTCACCTTGAGTTCTACAATGGGAGAACCTTCTCCCATTGTGGAACCTTTTCCCATTGTGGAACTCAAGGTTCCACATGCAGTTCCTACGGGTGTCTGTGTGTAAAATAAAGGAATAATGAGTCATATCTGAGCAAGGATTTCCAGACTGTGTCAACCTGTCAGGGCAGGTGAGGTTGAGTCAGGTAGACAAAGTTCAATCATAATTAGCATATCAGGCACAGCAAACTAGGTAAGGGCAGAATTGCTTCTTGTGCAAAAGCTTTAACAGAACCAAGGATAGATCAGAGTGCAGCTTGCTGGCTGGAGTTCTTTCCTTCTGGAGACAAAGGAGGATGTTGTCTCAGCAGCAAGCTAGAGCCAGGTGAACTCTCTTGTAGAACTTAACTTCAGAAATAATCTTTTGTGTGCTTAATTTCATCCCATCTGGAAAAGCACCTGAACCTTTCATCTTCTCCAGAGCAGGGGAGATGATGTTTCTCCTGGGAGTTATTCCTCAGATTTAGAAGATGTTGGCTATTGTCTCCTGGCCAAGAAACTGACTGTCCTGGAAAAGCAGCCTGATCCTCACCTTTATATCACAGTTTATTCCTGTAGCCTGAAAAGGCAGAAACACAACATCTATCACTCACACCCCTCATGAACACTGAGAAAATCCATGGCTCTACTGAAAACACTGTTGTATGGGAAGTGGTTAGATCTTGAAACTAGGCACTCTTCTCTGACTCTAATCCACTTCCTTTTCTCTTTTCTCAGTTATGGGATCCTCATGTGGTCTGTGTTATCTGGCCAGGAACCTTACCCATGTAAGTCTACTCCTTTCCCTGTGCTTTCCTTCCACCAGTCTGAGCTTCCACAGATAACTGGGAACATATTGGACTGTAGAGGCGGTGCTTGTGGGTGGCCTATTAAGACTGAAGCCCCATTTGGAGCTCCAATCTTGGAGAGGTCCTATGGACATCATTTTGTTGTCCATAGGCATCTGCTGAAATAAAGGTCCAGGGCCCTCATCATCTCCTGGACTTGCCAAATTTTTGTCTGATTGTGGGATTCATCATTTGGCTCTCACTTGGGGTTCATACTTAGATTTTGTGGATACCACACTGCTTTAGTGATACTGGGAAAATAAACTGTATTTATTAAATCCATGCCATCTGTGTGTGAAGATTATCAAGGATAACTTGTTCTAGAGTTTTCATTCAGTGTGTCCAGTTCTGGGCACCAAAATTTAAGAAAGATGCAGAAAAAATAGAAAGGTCCAGAGGAGTTCAACAAAGATGATCCACAGATTGGAGACACTGCCCTGTGAGGAGAGACAGAGAGCTGGGCATGTTCAGTCTTGACAAGACTGAGGGGGACATGATATCCCTCTATAAGTACCTGAAAGGTACCTGTCATAAGAGGAAGGTCAAGTTCTCTTCTTGTTGATACCAGAGTGTAGGACATGGAATAATCAACTCAAGTTAAGACAACCTAGGTTTAGACTCAATATCAGGAAAGCTTTCTCACCATCAGAGCAATACGACAGTGGAACCAGCTGTCCAGAATGGTGGTGGCCTCTTTCACACTGGAGACATTCAAAAAGAAACTGGACAGCCATCTGAGCAGGATGGTGTAACATGGTGTCCTGCAACAGGGGTTGGACCTGATGGCCTTCATGGCTGCTTCCAATTCTACTATTCTATGATTGTATGGTTCTGTTAACTGTTCAGTGTCTCCTCAACAGGAATTTTTGGCTGAGAATTTGTTTCATTTGCAAAGGTGCACTGGTGCTAATTTGCACTTGCAAATGAGCAAAAGTGTGCAAATCTACATGTGTACCCATGTAAAAACACAATGAGTCTGAAGTCCACAGTAGCCACATAACTCAAAAAAGGCCTGTCTGCTGCAGAATCTGCAGATCGAATTCATAGAAATATGAACTCATTTGCATCCATTGCAGATTTCTCCAATATCTCTGCACTTTGTGCCCCTGGTTCTCTTAATGGGAAGGTTTCTTTTTTTGAGAGCTTTGTATAATTTGCTGTTCAACCACATTTGTAGAATGGCTTACAGCCTTTTCAAAATGCAAGGAAACCAATTAAAGCCTGACATTTGGAAGGCATGATTACACTGAGTGGAAGCAGTTCAAGTGCAAAAAGCAACCCAAAAGCAAGACATCCAGCCACAATAAAATGGATCAAATCAATCTGGCCACCACCAAAATACCGGCAAATGAAGTGCCAGGCAAGCCTTCTTCAGAAGGTCATTCTGCCATTAGGGAACCACATGGATGCACGAGCTGCCATAACATGGAAAATCACCACTCTACTGGTGTGGATATAGTGTTGGACTCCACTGGAGAAGCAGTGTGTGAATCCCTGTTTGGTTGTGATGCTCAGTGGGTGACCCTTCTGTGCTCTGTTCCAAGATGGGATACAGATGGGAGAGAACAGTGTGGCATTCAGAAAAGTCTCTGATTTCATCAAGGTGAGGATGCAGAATTTCATTTACCCCCACTGCCAAATTCCGCTCTGGATAAGCTCTGGGTGCTTTGTTCCACAGGCAAAAAGAATGGAGCCTGAATACCAAAACCCCACATATTATAGCATAAGGTTCTTGCTGCCAGTAACTAAGTTTTAGGAGCAGGATTTCAAGCTTTTAACATGGGGGCAGGGGGATAAATTTTTTAAAACCTGAGAAGCCAGGAAAGGATCAGTGGTTTAAGGAAAAGGACCACTTTTCCCATATATTCCTACCCACCCAGGGGCAGGAGGTCCTTCTCAAGGAGAGAGAGGGACGGAGAATAAAAGAAGGACCTCCTTGGTGGCTGCCTCTCCTTTATGGAACAGGCTTCCCAGAGAAATTCACCTGGGGCCAACATTGTTCTCATTCCGGCACCAAGCAAAAATATTTCTCCAGGTGTTTTAGCAACTGATTTTGCATTGACTTGCTGTATATTGTTGTCCTGATCACTTGATACAATTTTAATGTCCAATTGTTACATTGTTGTGGTTTTTATTTATTGTTTTAGCATTTATAATATTGCTTGCTTCCCGTAAGCTGCCTAGAGGCTCCTGTTGGATCAGCCGGTAGCATAATAAACGAACAAACAAAAGATGTGGGTAGGCCCAGTGGGAGGAGGCATAACCTTCTGGAGAAGGTTAGAAGGCCACAAATGCCTGCTGGACCTCCAGTTCTGCACCCCTTCATCAAGCAAGAAGTACTCATGGGAATGAATTTGCCCTTAATATGCACTCAGCTGAGAGTCTCTGAAATGCTCTTTTATTACCAATGGAACCATTCCTGCTTAGATGTCCACCCTGGCAACATGAGCTCCCTCTTCAGAAGGCTGATCCCTCAAGGCCAAAGGCCCAGCACAGACGAGCTGGAGAAGATAGACAACGTGTTGAAGCTAGCAGACATGATCAGGCTCATGAAACGGTGCTGGCACAACAACAAAGCCCAAAGGCCATCCTTCCGAGGTAACCGATGTGGCACTTTCCCCACTGTGGGGGGGGGGGGTGCCTGGTCCTTTTGTTAAAATAGCAACTGTGCTCATGTCCGTCTACTACTTTGGCTTTATGGCCATGTTGGGACAACAGAAAGGCAGTGTGGTGGAGGGGTTGAAGTGCTGGACTCGGGGTCGGGATATCTGGGTTCTTAGAGAGCCACCAGGGGTTCCATGGGAGAAGAAAAATGGAGAGACACCAATGCAATCAGTACATGTATAACAAATAGATTAAGAGATGTCAATATGCTATCCTAACTTTTGCAGGAGTAGTGTGGCGGTCAGAAAATGCTTGAGCTTGTTTATTTGAGCAATAGGGTGAGAGGTAGTGTTGTGAAGCGGTTAGAGTGGACCTCTGGACATCCGGATTCTGAGTCTCCATTTGACCATGAAGCTCAGTGGGTGCCTTTGGGTCAGTTCCTGATTCTCAGCCTAAGCTACATCACAAGGTTGTTGTGAGCATAAAATGGAGAGGAGGAGGTGGTCATATCTGTTCTTTGGGCTCCCATTAGAGGAAAGGCAGGACTTAAACAGGCAAGAGAAGAAGGAGGACATGGCCAACCAGAATCCGTATAAAAAACATTCTTTACTGCATCAGTTTGCTTCAGGTCCCACTTGTTTCCTACTAAAGCATGTTTGTGTGCACACAGAGATATTGGTCAAATATTATATTGAAAGAGCTGGGATGCAAATTAGGTCTGCTTACGTCGCTCTCCCCTGGTGGAGGTTTGAGAAAGGCACCTGGTGCTTATCTGGGCTGAACTTACAGTGCTGTTTGATAGTCCTTTGGGCAAACCCCGGTCTGAGGGCTGATTCAGGGCAGTGGACCAAGGAAGAAGTTCTCATGGTCTCCTCACTCCTGTTTTTCGCTTTGTTCAGATTGCAGCCAAGAAACGAAGAGTGTGTATTCCTATCACAAACCGTGGATTATGGCTGCTGTTCGGCAAGTCCAGGACATTCTGGTAAGAGGAAGTGAAGCATCTGACACTTCAGCTGCACTCTCTCAGCCAGCCACTGGGTGGCAGTAGTGCTCAGCTCTCTATTGCTTTCCTTCTCAACCAACATGCTCATTTCCCTTAATATATCACCATCCCCAGCCTAAAACCTTATGGAATGCTGGACCACAGCTCCCATCACCCCCAGCTCGCACATGGTGGCTGAGTAGGATGCAAGTTGCAGGCTGGCATCTCCACATAGTGCAAGTTGCTCAGTCTTGCTGTAAATGCCTTATGGTTTTCAAATGTCCCAATTTTGTCTTTGCCCCTTTTTTTGTTGTCCGTCCTTCCTCCACCTTCTCTAAGGTTGAAAGCCTTACCTGGAAAGGGGGGCAGGTAACAGGCAGTGGAGGGCTGCCTCAAAACCCAGGAGATGGCCCATGAGCTCCGGCAGGAAGTGAACAGGGGAGCCTGGGTACTCCAATGGAAGTGGGGTGGTGTATTCACTCTGGGTTTTAGCCTGAAAGGAGCTACCAGGGTGCTGAAAGCAATCCCCAGAAGAGCCTTGGCACCATGGATAGGCCCTTAAAAGTGCTTGTTCATGGATTGCCTCATGGACTTTGCAGCCAGCAGCTCACACTGGAAAGGGAAGTCCTCATATGCATCCAGTCTTAATGGCCTGGACAGCAAAAACCAATTGCCAGCCCCAGTTCAAAGAAAGGCCTATACCACTGAAGGGGGTAGGCGGATGCCCACTTTGAATTGGGATCACTCTGGGAAAACAGAAGGACTCACTTTTTTGAGTAGCCTGCTTTTGAAGTTCTTGGACCATCTTTAATCCTGTGGAAGGAACCAAAATAGGAGAACACAAATAGACCATCTTCCTTTGAGTGCAATCTGTTAGAGAGTTCTGTGCAGGAGGTAGGCCATGAAGATGCTAGCAGTGGGCAAGCTCAGGGATAAAAGTGGGTTGGCCAACCCCTCTCTCTTTCCACCTCCTGTCTGCTTCCTCTCTCTTTGTCCTTACCCATTCCTTTATCTTTCTCTCTTGCTCTGTACCAGCTCTTTTCCTTCCTTCCTTCCTTCCTTCCTTCCTTCCTTCCTTCCTTCCTTCCTTCCTTCCTTCCTTCCTTCCTCTCTCTATGCTACTTTCTTTTCTCTCTCTCCCCATCTCCCTCCCCACCTACCAAAGCAAAGACGGATGAGTTGCCAGAAGTCTGAATGGATAGCTTGAAAAGGGCTTTTGAAATTAGGTTGGGGGTTGTATATCATGCAGCTGAACTTCCTTTTTCATACCAGATACCTCCAGGAAGTCCACAAGCCAGTCACTTGCTTCTGTTGCCACTCTCAAGCAACTAGCCTCTATTTGCCAAGACTAAAAACCATCGTTACAACCACTCTTCTTTTTCATGCAAAACATTACCTTTCCTTTATTCAGGGTCTTCCCTCTGCCAGGTTTTTTATTCAGTGTCAATATTTTATGCTATCCTTTAAGAGCTGCTTGAATCAATGCAGTGTTCTTAGCATCCCTCTTCCCCTGCAAGTTTCTGTACAGATGTCTTATCTTTCCCAAAGGTACAGCTAAACAGTTCCTCAAAGGAAACCAGGTTCTCCTTGAGTCTGGCATCGCACGGAGCAGTCAGTCATTCCTCCACGAGACTTGAGAAGGCAGAATACCAGCAGTCCTCCTCCTCTGGGCTGGAGGAGCATTTTAGTACGCTGCACTTGAAAGAATCTCCACTCAAACTAAATGGTGAGTGAGTAGAAGTGGAGAATAGAGTTTTTTGCCTTTTCTGAGGATCTGTTCAGCTCAAACCATGTTCAAGTGAAGGGGAACAAGGGGAGGAGAAAGCTTATTGGAGCTGAAATGAATGTTATTCTCAGAAAAAGGGCCTGGTTACTTGAAGGAGCGTCTCCTTCCATATGTGCCTGCCCACCCCTTAAGGTCTGGGGCAGACTCCCTTCTCCAGGTGCCCTCCCTGAAGGAAATTAGGAGGGTGACTACCTAGAGAAGGGCCTTCTCTGCAGTGGCGCCCCAATTGTGGAATTCGCTCCCCAGAGAGGTTCGTCTGGTGCCATCACTTTATTCTTTTTGGCACCAGACCAAACCTTTTTTATTTTCCCAATGTTTTAAGGCCAGTTTTAATTGGGGTTTTATTATTAGTCACATTTTTAGGATGCTGTGTTTTAATTTTTTTACATTTTGTATTGTCAAACCATCCTGAGACTTTAGTAATGGGACTGTCTAGAAATCCCAGGGACTGGATTTGGGGATTTCTGCATGGATTTAGGAACTCAGCATTGGCTCTGCTGCTGAGCCAGCAGATTCCAGAAACCTCTAACTGGCACAAAGATTAGTTTCCCCCAAATTTCACAGACCTAATCTTCCCAACATGCCCCCATTCCCATTTTGTATCCCATGACTGGAGCAGTGACGTTGGGAAGGGGAAAGATGTGCCAATTTGCACAAATTTTCCCAGTAGAGTAAGCCTGATTGAGACCTGTTTGCACATCTGGAAATTGGCACTGATGGAATGAGGAAAGGGCAGCAATTTTGGGGAGGAGGCATTTGAGTCCTGATAAAAACTCTGAGCTAAGGATCCCTCAGTGTTGTTTGACGAGACGTGGACAAGCGTTCATTCGGAAGTGCCTTGGACAAAGCGCCTCTTTCTTCTTCCATCCATTCTTCGAAGGGGATTGTATATACTCATCATATCTCTCTCTCTCCTCTTTTCCAGAAACGGTACCCACAGAATCTTTTTTCAAAAGCCACCAGGAAAGGAAACATTCTGGACTCTACCGCAGCCACAGTGCTCGTAGCAGAAAAGTAAGGCCCTTGTGATGCTGGGGCTGATAGGACTTGTATTCCCCAAATTGGGAGAATCAGGGTCAGAGACAAGTGCACCACTTGGCTGATGGTATTGTAGGAACTGTTGGCCAGCAAATATTCAGGGAGGGCTCAGTAAGTTCCAGGGCTGGGCAAGATGGGGACCACCAGTTTGACACTTTGCTCTTAGTACAGCTCCTTCTGACCACATTCTCAGCCTCTCAAATCCTGATATGCGAGCTGAGCATTTGTCTCACCCAAGATGGGGAAGGTGCATGCCGAGAACCGTTCAAGATGGCACCTCTCACATCAACCCACCCTGAAAGGATTGGCTGTGGCAACAGCAGTCCTTCCGTTGGGGAAGCTGAGAAGCAGACAATGGCTCTTGAGGCAAGAGCATCATTGTCTGGTCATCCCTGCATACCATGGGTGTTTCACTAGAATGTGAGAGTCTGCAATGTGGGGCCATTTCCAGTGACCCTCATACTTTGTTCTTCAAGGGAGCTGAGAGTTCAGGCCATGAAGGGCGTCTTCAATCAGCAGTCCAGATTCGGTCCAGGCCCACAGGTATTTCTCTCCTCTCTCCAATGTAGGCTAGAATCCCTTTCCATTGCAGGGAGTAGGAGTGAAGTCAGATATATTGTCTCTGAGCAGTGAATCCACTTTGGATCCACATTCTCTCTTTCTGCCCCGACTCCACAACCTCCAAAATGAATTGAAGGCACAGGCATCTGATTCTTCCTCCTGAGAACAGTTTTGCTAGAAGGATGGGCTACAAATCCAAATCATGCAATGCAACCCATCAGTAAGCTGTTCCTGCTGAGTACTGATTGGCCAGCCTTTCTGGCAATTATAAAGCCCTCTCCAATCCAATCAATCTATCAGTAAGCTGCTCCTTCCAAGTGCTAATTTGCTAACCCTTTTGGCAATTAGAAACCTCACTCCAGTCCAGTCCAGTCCAGTCCAGACCATCATTTAGCTGCTCCTGTTGAGTGCTAATTGGCTAGCCCTTCTGCCATAGCCGTCCCTTCCCAGCCAACTCATTGCAGAGTGTTGATTGGCTATCTTGCATTTGTGATGCCATTTCCTTCCCACTGCACCAGTTTGCAAAGAGAACTGGCCAGCCTGTCCTTGTAGCCATTATGAAGAGCCTGGCGCATTCAGGCAGTCACATCCCCACACCAAACCATCAAGAGAAATGCTTTAAATCTTTCTTTTCCAACTTGTCAATGGGTTGCCTTTGCAAAAAAAAAAAAAAAAAAAAAAAATTGAAAAGGTGACAGAAAAATGATTATATGGCTTAAACATGCTGCAAAGAAAATTTGTAAGTAAAAAAGAGCAGATTTGCACCAAAGACAGGCCAAATTCTGTGTTGCTGTCAGAGCCAGGACTGGGTGACCTTACAGGAGTGGATGTGGAGCAGAGCTCACTTCCACCCAAAAATGGGGTGAGGAGAGAGGGACGCTGCTCACTCCTAAGGGAAAAGATATCCTTCTCCACTTGGCTGGCCAGCCTTTCTCATTTTAATTATCTCTGCAGCTCCCTAGATGCCACTGGCACAGTGATGACACTTCTTGCACCCTCTCAGAAAATTAAGTGCCTCTGAGCTTTTCTACTCATTAAAAAATTAGAAGATTTCAAAGGAAAATGACTTGGGAAGTGATGGGGGGAGGACTCAGGTTCTGTTGTCTTGGATGCAGCTTTTGGAAGTGAGATTTCTTCATTTCCAAATGTTTCCAACATGCTCATTCATCTTGCATAGGCTCTGAAATTGAGGGTGAGGGGATTTGAGTGTTTGGGTGGGCAAGGCATGAACAGGGCAGAGCGTGGGTCACTTCATGTCCATCACTTTCCCAGTAGTTGTCAGGAGCCATTCTCTATTTATTTTCACTCACGGGGCTCCAATGTGAGTTCTCCATTTGCCTAAACCAGAAGTGCAGAACCTCTTCCAAGCCGAGGGCCAAATTCTATTTTTGGAGAAGTTCTTAGGAGCACAGCAGCTCCTAAGAAGTGTAAGAACTCTTTGGAGGCCCAGTGGTGGGCCACAGTTGAAAGGAGCAAGGCCAAAGACACTGGCGTAGTTTGGCATAAAGCTCTTATGCCCAGTAATGGAGGCTTAGGAATGGCCTTAGAATGGTGGTGGAAAGGACTGTAAAAAGACTTGGAAACACAGGAGTCTTCAGCACGAGGGAAGAGTGTTGCACTCTTGGGAGCCCTGTTGGGCTAGGTTTGTCCCCTGCCTGTCGTTTTGTACCACTGGTCTAAACCGAACTTCCTCCTCTGTTTTCTGGCCTTTCATTCCCATTAATTTCATGGGGAGTTCCTGAGTTCTTACTTGAAAAGGAGAAAAACAACTCTCTGCACTGTGCATAATTTTATACACCTTTATCTAACTGCCCTCAAAGCAGCAGCAAGGTGTGAGGACATGTGAATGGGGTTTTCCTGTCCAATACTGGCATGAAGCTTTGCATCTCATAGCTGGGGAATGTATCAGGAGAACAAAGTGATTCTTTTGGTAGATCATGGACTTGCAAGGGCCTAGCAGTAGAGTAGGCCTAACTGCCTGCCCCTGCTCCAGGCTTGCCAGACCTCTTCATGGGTTGTTCGAGGTTAGCAAGCCATGTCTTGTTACTGCAACAAGGCATGGAGAACATCATAAGCCACCTGTTGGCCACAGTCCATAGCAACAACCACATTCAACCCTTGAATATTGGTTTTATTGTGCTGCCTGAAACGGTCTTTAGGTTGGGTTAGACCAAGGGGCCAAATAGGCCAATAGGGGAAGTTGCCTCAAGGCCTAACCATAATAGAGTTTAAACATGAAAAACGTCACTTGCATGTGGCTTATACCCTTTCACCCTCCTTTTTTTTGAAGATAGAAAGCCACGCCCACTTTCTGACATGTATCCCTTTGCAACATACCCAATGTTTTCCCCTGCATTCCCGCAGCATCAGCAGGTAAGCGTACTGGTTTGTTTCTGGAGTGGGGATCCTACAGGGGATGATGAAGTCTGGAGGATGGGAGGGGGCTGGGAAAATAAAAAGAGAAAGCATCCTAAAGAAATATCTTCAGGATGGATCTCACAGAACCAGGCCTATGTGAATTGTAGCCCTCTGACACTTTGCTTCAAAAATAGTGGCATAGGTAGAACACCCCAGTTAAGAATATTAGAAGAGTCCTGTTGGAATGGACCAGTGCTGTGTCTACAACAGGCGCCTGTTTCCTGGCATGCTGCCAGATGTCTCTGAGAAGCCCACAAACAGGGCATGTGTGAAGGCAATAGCCTTCTAATAAGGAATCACTAGATAAATCCAACCCCTCCCCAAATACCCATGTATACCCAATTCTTCAGCAATGCAGCCCCTCAAAGTGGATTACCAATAATGATAATAGCAAAGGTAATCCCTTAAAATTGAACAGACATGTCACTAATGAAGACATAGATGGATAGGATAGAGGAAAGAGCAAAGGTAAACACCAGTTCTTAATATAACCCCACAGGTAAGTGTAACCCAACAAAGGAACCAAAAGTAATGACAGATTTGATGCGGACAAATTGGTGAAAGCAAGAAAGAAAGAAAAAGAAAATGTGGGGGCAGGTGTCTTAACAATGGAATTTTTTTCTATAGCCTTTCATGTTTGCAAACAAAAGCAATAAATAAGAATCAATATTTTAAATTTTGTTAATTTCAATGGTTTGCCTATCCCAATCCCTTCATTACAGCCAGTTCATATAACTAGAGTTCTTGTAAGAACCATCTGGGATGGAAACAGTTCAAGTAGCCTGCTTGAAGGAGAGTCAAAGGCAGCTGGTGTCTCAGCAGAGTCAATGAGATAGCCCAGCTTCTCCTCTCTCCCTCCCTCCCTCCCTCCTTCAGCCTGATTAAAGGGCTGCTTCCAGTTGATGTTATCAACAGTTGAGATTATATTGTGTTACCAGAAAAGCCCCCACCAGCTTAAGACCAGACTATCTCATGTTGTCTTGAGCTCATGTTGTCTTGAGTCAGGAAATTGGAAGCTAAGGGTGGGGGGGAGATGATGCTGTGCAATGGTCATGAAGCTTGTTCCAGTGCAATGGTGCTTGCTTATGACTTACCTTGCATGCATCCACATGGATGCCTCACATTGGCTTAGTCCTGCATTGCCTGATGAAACAGCTGAACCTCACTGTATAGCTGAAGGACTATCCAGTGAGGAGAACTTCCCTAGAAGCACAGCCAGATGCTTCAAGATACAATACAGGTCTAAGACCACAGGGGGTTCTTTGCTGGCCAAGGAGCAGTGTGGGTGGAGGGGGTTCAGTTTTCTCTCCTTCCATATGTATCCATCCCTTTGTTTCTCCCCTCCTCATCTCCCCCACCCTTGGTGTCTCTTTTCAGTCCTATGGCCCCCACCAAGGTGGTGATGGATTTGCACACAGGGACCATTCCCTCTTGTCACACTTTCACCAAAGAGCTTCACGTGAGTATCTAGCAATACTAAATCAGATTCAATACTGTCTTGCTCATCCAGTGGTCCAACCA
Source organism: Varanus komodoensis (assembly GCF_004798865.1). Lineage (NCBI taxonomy): Eukaryota > Metazoa > Chordata > Lepidosauria > Squamata > Varanidae > Varanus > Varanus komodoensis. The sequence goes on from NW_025335543.1 coordinate 86,081, forward strand.
ACAATAACCCAGAACAGGGCAGTGTTGAATGAGCTTGAAGAACAGGTCATCCAGAGTATCATGAATATTTGAAGGGTGTCTGTACAGATGGAGGAATGTTGTTTTCTGTTGCCTCTAAGAGCAGGGCCCAGACCAATGGGCCCAACCTATAAGAAAGGGAATTTCAACTGACATTAGGAAATCCATCCTACAGAATGAGCCATTTGACAGTGACACAGACTGTCTCAGAAAGTGGTAGATGTTCCCTAGGAGGGATTTTAAGCAGAGGTTGGATGCCCTCCCTCCCCATTAGGGACGTTGTGGTAGTGTATTTGCCAATCTTGACAAGGAAACTGGACTAGATGAACTTAGAGAGCTCTTTCCATGCTGTGACTGTCTTGAATGGCTCAGTTCTGGATCATCCCAGGAAAGTCTCCTTCTGTATGGGCCCTGCTGGGATTTGAGAACATCTGATGCAGTTCTCCTTTAGGTTCCATCTTAGGGGGATGTTAGGAGCCTCCACAAAGAGCAAGTCCTCCTGAGTTGAGGCCCAATGCTCTGAAATTCTCTTGCAAGAAGCTCAAATTGTTACTTCCCAGTTGTCTTTTCAGAAGTGTATAAATAGCTTCCTGCTGAAGAAAGCATTTATTTGCATTGTTTACACTGGTTCCTGCTTTGGGGTATCAGTGTGCATAGAAAGCTCTCCAAGCTCCAAGATCCAGTTCCAACCATGCAGCATGATTCTGAGGCCACAGCTCATAGTCCAAAAAATTCTATGGCAGACTAGACTCTCTCTTGCAGACATGTTGTTGTTCGGTCACAAAGTTGTGCCCAACTCTTTGCGACCCCATGGACAACATTCCTCCAGGTTCTCCTGTCCTCTGCCATCGCCCGGAGTACACCCAATACCACTCCCATCTCTCCAGTGACCCCATCCAGCCACCTCCACCCCTGTGTCCCCTTCTCCTTTTGCCTTCAATCATTCCCAGCATCAGGGTCTTTTCGAACAAGTCCTTCCTTCTCATTAGGTGGCCAAAGTATTTGAGCTTCAGCTTTAGTACCTGACCTTCAGTCAGGGTTGATCTCCTTTAGGTTTGACTGATGTGATCTCTTTGGACTTGCAGACATAGGATCGTGCTATTTACTAATGTTTGCACAATTGTCTTGATTTTGCCGATTTTTACTAGTTCTCGTTTTGTATTCCTGTTTCCTTACAAACCACTGTGAACTTTGCAGAAACAGCAGGATAAAGTTATTTTACCACCAGCTCCCATCCACACCTGGCAGCATGACCATTGGCCAAGAATGATGGGAGTTGTAGTCCAGCAACATCCATTAACACCTATGGTACCCTGTGCCTAAATGGTACTTTCCTTTTCCCTTTCAAAGAACTTTTGCTTCAGGATTTGGCCATGAAGACTCTCAGAGCAGCTTATAGGAGATCAATAACAAAGCAGACCATCTCTGCCCTCACACTTGCAAACTAAGTAAAAACACAGCAGGGAAACATGCTGATGAGGGCAGAAGTGGGGAGAGCAAACTCAGGCACAAGTTCTGAGCATCTTGAGTTGAAACAGAGAGGGATAGGAGGAGAAATGGGAGCAGAACTGGTAGTGAGGGTCCTGCAACCTCCTCTCGCTCTGTGGCAGACTCATGGCACAGCTGCTGCTCAATGGAGCCATGATCGTTTTGCAATGCGAGGATTCATCCAGCAGTCCCCAAAGCAACACCTTCAAGAAGAGTCCAAAAATTCTGGCCAGTGCATTGGTCCTGCCCACCCATGTTGCAACCCCCCTTAGGACACCAGGGGTTTTGAGGGATGGAGAGCCCTATGAGCTCTGCTCCTGATGCTAGGGAGGAGTTGAGGGAGAGGTTGAGCCCTCCAGCCCCACCTTTCTCTCTGCTGGCTGTTGATGGTGGGTCTTCTTCCCCTATATCCCCTGAAGCCACCTTCCCTGACTATTAAAAGGACTGAAAAAAGCCTATCCTTTCTTCCCCAGATCATGGAATCCATATATCTGGGCATGACATCTTGGGAATTCAAATTGGAAATGGGAACGTCATGCAACTTGAACACGATCCTGAGAAGAAACTCCCAAAAATCCAATAATGGACATCTATGGAGCATGGAGGATTTCTTCTGGACAATCCCACTCCTTTCATTGGAGAGCACCCCACCCCACCCCAGCCCACCTCAATCCCTCTTCCTAATTTCCCACTGCTCTCACTAGCACACCATCTATCGCCTTTGAGCAACGTCCATGAGAACTGCCTTTGAGCAGATGATGGCCAGCCCCACTTTACCATGTGCTTCCAGATGTGACATGCTAGGCGCTTGCCTGAAATGGTAGCATGACCTGATCTGGAATTTTGAGGACCAACATCACCATCTTGTAAGATCAGGCCACCGACTCACAGTCCTGCTTGGTGTTTAACAGCAAAGGTGTAGGAGAGAAACACGCAAGGCTCCAACAATGCCACCTTCAGCTCTTGGAGAACCCTTAGGCAAAACTCCTTCAGTGGGTTGCCACCTGCAGTGAGCCTACCTTCTCACCATCACTGTCACCGGCCGCCATTGCTGCTGCTCTTCATTCTCATCACTGGTCCTCCCGCTTGCTTGCTTGACAGGCAGAGAGCCAATTAGCAGGTAGGGAGTGGCATCCATTGTCCCTCCTTCTCAGCATCAGAGGTAGGCAAAGAAGCCAGTGGCAATGATGCAGAAGAGGAGCTAGTCCACGGAACATTTGTCAGTTGGCCTCTGTTGGAGGATGATCCCTTGGCAGTTGTCCAGCCATGTCCACCCTTGATGCTGGCCTAGAGCCCAAACCAAAGAAGGTTTGGTTGTGCTGCTCCTATATAAAACATTGAGGTCGCTTAAAAACAGGAAGGGATACAGGCACAGTTAAAGTGTGTGAGGGGGTGCATGCATGGGTCCCCCCCCCCACAACTGTTTCCCCAATGTAGGTCCCCAAAAGTTCCTTGAATTTCTGGCACAATCCATGCAGGTTGAGCCGGGGATGGATGAATTGGACCATTGTGCTTTCCTTCTACACTCACTCTTTTATCAGCCCAAGTTCTTTCCTTCCAAAATATGGGGGAAATGGCAAATTCTAGAAAATTCATATCAAAAAAGAACTACATTGAAATTCTCACCTTCACCAGCCAATGCCATCAGAGCTGAGGAAGGGCTGTGCTGTACTCGTCTGCCATGTAGCCATTTTAGCCGACCGGCACGTTCAGCCATGTTTGTGAGGCAGAGTTAGTATGCAACCTCTTTTTCTGGCCAGCTTCTTAACTTTAATGGCTACATGGGTGTTAGCAATGCGACCATGTTTTGGACGCATCCATTTCTTCACTTCCAGCTTTCACACCCATGCAAAATGACTAAGCAAAGTAGATACATGTGTATGTGAGAACACAGTGGCACCAAAACTGCTATTGCTTTTGGGTATGCTTTTTATGACTTAAATTTCTTGTTGTTGTTGTTGTTGTTATTGTTGTGGTTAAAAAACCCCCCACACATTTTAAAGACACACATTTCTTTTAAAAAATCCCTCAGTGTTCAAAACTTTAATATGGAATCAGTGGGTGCATCTTGAGTAAACCAGACTTTCTTTAAAATCCGACACGACATTCCTTTTTGGAAACAAGATCAGCAATGTGTAGCTGTGCAGAGACATTTAAAAGCTTCATATTTGTAAAACAAGCATGTATATATGCAATTTTAAAAATGCGTGTTTTAAAAATCCAGGAGTCTTGAGTGCTTTTTCCCTTTTAACGTACACCCCGCTGTGTACAAAAGAATCAGGAGGAAGCAAATTCTGTCAGCTGATACATGCCAATCAGGAAAGTCAGAATTCCACCATTCCTTCCAGAGGTCAGAATCGGCTGCAGCTTAAGAGGGTGATTGCATGCACTGTTTGTGTCCGTAGGACAGCTTGTTAAGCCTTGTTCTTCTACCCTGCAGGGGTCTGTGATACTGAATGCATTTTATAGACCCAAAGAACTGGAAGGAGGAAATGGGAGGGGTCCGCACCAAGTGGAATGTCAGCCCTCACCCTCCTTCGGGACGCGCCTTTCTTCTCGGCTGCTCTGGCACATCACTCAGGAAAGTGTTTATTGTCTTGGCTTCTCAATCCAGGCCCTGGGTCAGCCTGCAGCTTGCACTGGGCTTGGCCACAGGAAGGAACTGTGGAGCCTCCTGTCTTGGCAACCGTGGCTCTCCTCACCAAAGTCATGCAAGAGAGGGAGAGCCCTTATCGGCCTGCTGGGCCTTTCCATGATGCAAGCAGAGATGATGAGGAAAGCTCGAATATGGGCTGTGGCACTGAATCTCGGCTCCAGGACGCATGCCAACAGACACACCAGCTGAAACTCCCAAAGGGAAAGCCTTGAGCTGCTCACAAGCAGGAATTCAACAGGTATGGCTTGCCCTTCATCATATCGGCATGCAGGGGCAACTTTGCCTGTTGAATATTTTTCCTGGCAGGCAATGTCAGAACTGTGTTGGATCAGACCACAGTCCATCTGGTCCAGGATTCTGTTTTTGCATGGCCAAACAAATGCCCAGAGGAAGAGGCAGGTGGCATAGCTAGGGAGCAATGCACCTTGGGACTGAATTTCAGATATAGGGGATACATGCATGGTTAAGGGGACTTTGAAAGCAGGGTTTCTCCTCCAACACACTGATGGAGTTCAGACAGCTTAATGTCCCACACTCACAGGCTGAGCTGGGGATTGGGTTACCCTTGCTTTATCATGTTGTCAGAACTGAGCCAAGATAACAAATCATGGTAAGCAATCCGTGGTTTACAACCCAACAACAAACCGTAGGTTCCCTTCAGGGTTTGATCACAGTTAACATGCCATAGCTTGTTACTTGAGACAGCACAACGAACTTTATTTCAATGACAATTCATAGTTCAACAACCCACAATTGCCGAGTATGGTTCATCGTGTTGTCTGAGCTCAGTCACTGACTATTATTTGGTGCAAGTAACTTATGGCCCTCCAGAGGCTTTGGCCCACGACGCCATTTGGTTGTAGCCACCTTGTTCCATGCTGCATGACCATGAGAGCTGTAGGCCAAAGGACCACAAGGACCACAAGTCATCCACCCCTGAGAGATGTCCTTGGACTATTAAAAGTTACATGTGAAGGTTCCTTGATCTGGACCAACCTTTTCACTCTTAGTACTCTGATGATCATCAACTCTGGATGGTCCCAGGTAGATATACCTTCAGGCAGGGCTATCTGAGGACCTTCTTAACTGGAAATGGCAAAGGCTGAACCAGAGCATGGACTTGCTCTTGAAATATACTGCAGCCCATTAAGAATCATGCCAGACAAGAAATCTAGCAAGTCTGGTCTTCCTACGCATCCGCAGAGAGACGATGGCATTTTTTCATCTTCACACACAAATCGGTTCCTCTGACCACCAGCATCAGCAAGCCAAGGGTTAACTCCAGCCTCTACATGGCCCATGGTGGCTGGTGCTATATAGCAGCCTGTGACTGGGGGCTCATTAGTGAGACTCATTAGGCATGGAAGGACAGGCAAGGGCAATTCTCTGGAGCCTTCCAGTGGGCAGCGAGAAAGCTAATTAGCAATGCAGGAAGGTGGATGATTGATGGGAAAATGAAGCGTGGGTGGATGGAGAAGGGAAGCAGCGGGGAAGGTAGGGAGAGAATGCTGGGAGGTCCTTGCTACAAGTCCTGCATTGCCAACTGCCTTCTTGCTATCATTGAAAAAGAAAAGTCTTGCCTTACTTCTGAGTTAGGCACATTTAGTCCCGGTTGCTTTCCCATGCACAATTGTGTGAACCAATATTAGGCCTAAAATGAGATAATTTGCTCCGTGATTTCAATGGTGAGTGCTATGATAACAAGAATGGATGCTAGTTGTAACCTGGATCTCTGGCACAGAACCATGGAAGGGCAGAACTCAAATCACTGGAGAACCTCGTCAAACCGAAGCAGCGCTTTGGGGGCTCCTTCAAGCTGATAGAGCACCAAGACCTGCATTAAGGGGCCAAAGATCCCCTGCAGGCCATGGACCCCTCAAATGACCACCTAAAGAGCAGCAGGGAACAACACATCAGGGCAGCTGAAATAGACCCTGTTTTCCCCCCATGTGATTGTGAGGATGCCATTCTTAATGTGAGCTTAAAATGCAACATTGCATTTTAATTTTAAAATTGCACATGATCAAGGTATTTATCCTTATTTTAATCAGCATTGACAAAAAGGATTTTTGGTATTTTAACATAACAGGCATGCGGAGGCAGTTGCAAAGCATGGAATGGTGGTTGTAGGGTGCAGAAAAATCTTAGTGGTGTGTTTCACATCTGATGTGATACTCTAAAGCCCCCCTTTCCTGCCCCCAGTAAGACCTTGAAGTTTAAGGTCTAAATTAGCTAGTGGAACCGATGTTCCGTGATCTCATTATCTAAAGAAGTAGCTACAGAGCACTTGGACATTTTGGGTGCAGGATCTGGTCATCAATCCTTAACAAAATCGGCGACAGAAGCCCTCCTCTGGGAATCCTCTTTAGAAGACATTAGGAGACAGAGTACCCAGAGGAGGGCCTTCTCTGCAGTGGCGCCCCGACTATGGAATGCACTCCCCAGAGAGATCCACCTGGCGCCGTCGTTATTTGTTTTTCTGTGCCAGGTTAAGACCTTTTTAATTTAATCAATATTTTAATATGTTTTAATATTGAATTTTATTGTTGTATTTTATTAACTTGCAGCCAGAGTGGGTCAATTTACTTATGTTGTAAGCTGTCCAGAGATGCAAGTAATTGGACGGCATACAAATTTTATAAATAAATAAACAAAGAAACAAATAAATAAAATGCTTCTTGCACCAAAAAAAGTACACAAAAAGTACAAAAAAAGTAACACCCAAAAAGTAATAAGGTTCTGCCGCCTCTGCATGTACTTTTTAGTTAGTTCAGGAGAAATTCCATCCAGGAGGTGAACTGGGCAATGGGATTAATAAGGAGGGTCATAATCAATCTTGATAGTGGATTCATTTGGAACTTGGGGTTTGATGGTGTACTTTTGATCACACAAGGATTGTTGCCAGATCTTTCATTCTCCTGGCAAATGTTGACCAAAGGGGGGCTGTAGCTTGAGCAGCTAGCTGGGAGTTTGAGAGCAGGGGCTGAATAGAGGGTGATGGAAGCAGTGCAAGGGGAAATGGCTTGCAGAGGGACCTGCCCCACAGGGTTCTGGGTTGTCTTCTTTGCCATTGGGCTTCTCAAGGCTTTCGTTGGCCAAGGAATGGTCGGTTTCAAGTCACAGGAGCTCCTGGCTTTTCAGAGTGCGTCGTATCAATTGTGGAAACGGCAGCCTGATTCTGCTCTCTGACTATTCCGTGACATAAACTCCAGTGAAGAGTTGGCTTGGCAGATCAACCCTAAGGCCTGTCTAGCTCACCATCTGGTTTTCTGCTGCCACTAGGCTGCTACCTGTGGGCATGTACAAGCAAGGTGTAAAACTGAGGGGCTTCTTTGCATACACTTTCCCAGTGCCGAGACACACAGTCTCCTGATGCACCCTGCCTCACATTCAGTTAACTTGAGTAGCAGTGGTCCACAACAGCTGCTTTCTATGGGTAGATTGCTCCTGCATCTGGAGGTTCCATTTAGCTGCCACAGTGACAGGCTCATGGCAAAACTTTCTTCTCTGAACATTTGTTATATTATTATATTATTTTTACTCTCTTCTCTTCTATTGGCCCAATAAGCTCTCTAGGCAAATCACAGCAACAGATCATATGCAATAAGAACAAGTAAAAATGCACAGTACAATAAATCATCATAAAATACAAAACAAAATGCAAAAACTACAACAACCTATTCAATTAAGTCACAAGACTTGTTAAGCAGTTGACATAATGCCCCAATGTAATATAAAATTAATTAAATGCCCCATTATAGAGGGTGGTCTCAACCTGGCACTGAAAAGATATGAACGTTGATGCCAGGTTGGTCTCAGTGAGGAGCTTGTTCCATAACTGGGGGGTGGGGTCACCACTGAAAAGGTCCTTCTCCTTGTGGCCACCAACCAAGCCTCCCTTGGAGGTGGCAATCAGAGGCAGGCCCCAGTTCCTGATCATTGTACGTGGGACGTTTGTGGCCGGAAGTGGTGCTTGCTCAGGTACTGAGGTCCCAAGCTGTGTGAGTGTTCTGGTGGTGGGGAATCTCTGTCCCTTCACTTGCTGCAGTTTGACTCCCAGTCTCATCTCCCCTGACCACTAGCCACTGTGCTAATAGGGTTCATCATCTGCCAGCCGACTTGACCTCTTTCTATCCCACCATCCATCCTATGCAACTCCAGTGGGGAGTGAGCATGGATGTGGACCCACTATAGTCTCCCAGCCAGGCACTGGCCAAGCTTGGACCTGCTTAGCTTCTGCAAAGCTGCTGCATCATGTACCATCAGACCACGTCCTGCAGTGACCATCTGGCCAGAAAAGCCTGTGCAGGAACCCTCTGGCCTTTGTCCATGGTGGTGGAACCCGTCAAACAGGCTTAGCTGAACCTTCAGGCCTTCTCCATGCTGCAGCCTCTTCCTACAACTGGGGGGGGGGCAAATGGGGGGGGGTGGAGAAGAAGGACATGAAAGTGAAAATTCTCCTCCCTCGCACAAACATGGGTTTGTGTTATCTAGCCGGGGTAATGAATCAAGGAGAGTGACAGAAGGCCTGGAGTGGAAGGCACAGTGCAGTGGAAGAAACTGAGGAGGCAGGCAAGAAGGACAAGTGGAGACAATTAACTGGTCCATTGCATTCATAGGCAAAAGATGAAGGCAGGTGGGACGAGGTAAGGAGTGGAATTTGGGTCTCCATTGCACTGGATGGTGAGAGAGTGGCTGGGGCTGAGAACTGGCATATTTGGAATGTACCATTTTAGACCATGAGATCAACCTCTCCCCATCTGGGCCAAGTCCTGTTGAAAGAAAGGCACTCTGTACATGCTGAGATGCACTTTCCTCCACCTCCTCCTCCTTGAGGAGTCCCTGTGCAATGTGAGTCTTGGGAAAAACTTTAAACCAAGTTTTATTTGCAGCAGGGAGAAGCAAGCTGTCCCCTGGGGGTGTGATTTGTGGGTTTCAGGTAAGTGTCTGCAAGGCAGGGAAAGAACAAGAAGCAGGAGGGAAGGAGTGGATTTGGCAGGAATCCCCTTATCCGACTCTGCCAACAGCACTGCTGTTGGTGAAACTTCCTGGGAAGCTGGCCAAGCTACAGAGACCAAGAGCAGCACAGAAAGGACCGTGGGAGGCTTCTTATCCGCTCTTGGGAGGGACTGGATCTGCAGTTTTGCATTTTTGCCCAGGTTAGCTTGCATAATAAGGACCACTCTCCTGAGAATAGCCCAGTGCACCTACTCTAAGGTAACAGTGAAGGGAAATCGTGGCAGTGAGACACACTTGCAAAGTCATCTCTGTTTTGGCCCCTGGGCAGGGAATTTGTTCCAGGCCAGGAATGTGGATGTCCCCTGTGCTGAGATGGCCAGGTGGATCCACCACCTTGCTCCTGGCTAAAGCTACTGGACCTGTAACTCCTCAGCCAGCAAACCAGTCTCATAAGCCAGAAATGCTGAGTATGAGGACCAAGGAGTGAAGCCCGTCCCCTGAGGAAAATCAGTAGAAGTTTGATGGAAGAGAGTGAGAGAGAAAGACAGAGAGACCAGTGATCCCTCGGAAGAATCTGTCCATGAAGCGGGGGACCACGTGCCCCTGTGACTTGATCTGCACCCTGCTGAATGTGTGCAGGCTTCAGCCAGCCCTCGCAGGAACCAGCCAGGATTCCTTGTGAAGCGAGTTTTGCCCTTCTCCATTCCAGTGAACTTACAGCCCGCATACAGCTTAGCATTGTTCACATTCACTCCTGTAATTATGTCTTTGGCTATGAACAATCAACCCAGAGTGGGATTATGCAGTTTATCTAGTAGATCCAGTCTAGGACTGTGCTTTAGAGCCCAGTCTAATCTGTGGGCTGCTTTAACAGGGGAAAAAACCCTGGGTAAACATGCATTTGTGTATGTTGAAATGTAGGGTTTTGGGGCCTTCCCTCAAGCTCAAAAAGGAAAAAAAAAAAGATGGGGGGGGGAGGAGATCAAGCAATGCCTTTTTCCATTACAGAATCCCTCAGGGAGTGACTTTCCCATCAGCTGCTTCATTACATCTTCCCTGCGGTTCCGGTTCTCTCCACTGCCTCCAACATGGCCAGTTTCTCTAGAGGTCCCCAGCCAAGAGCATGCCTTTTGGCAGACGGCACCACTTCTGCTGCAGCTCTGAGCTGATGGTGTAATGAGTTTGTTGGGCTCCAGCCAAACTCCTAATGGGCTTCGTGCATTGGAGTACTTATGGACTAGGATGCTCATGGACTTATCTGTAAAGTGGCAGGTGGTGGCCGAAGACCAGAGGGCGAGCATTAGGTTAGCTTGGAAATGGAAAGAGGAGAGAGGGCTGGGTCCAGTAAACTCCTCTAAACTGCTCTCCATTAGATCTTGCAGCATTTCCAGAGGCCTCTTCCCCGCCCCCAGGTGTTCAAGCCACACAGATCATCAGAGGTTCTATTTCAAGAGCTCAGCATAAACCACTGAGAGCGTTGCTGTACCTTAAAGACTGACCCAATCCATCACAGGATACATTTCCCTGGATGGCAGTTCCACTTCAGGAACGTGTGATTGAAAACCAGTAAGGTGAGCCAGTGTGGGGTGGTGGTTAAGAACGTTGGACAGGGGACCTGGGAGATCGGCCTTGTGGTCCCCACTTGGTCATGAAGCTCACTGGGTGACAACCTAGCCTACCTCACAGGGTTGTTGTTGTGAGGATAGAAAGGAAGCTAAGCAAGCTGGCTTGGGTTCTTCACAAGTAGGAAAACAGCGGGATAGAAATGCAGTGTGATTGTGATGATGATGTGTCACATATCTAATGTACTGGATGAACCCTAGTTCATGAAACTCTAGGATCATAGTGGATGTGTTTGGACCAGATTTGCCTATGGCACAACCTGTGTTTGAAAGTGGAATGCATGTCTATGTGTTTGGGGAGATTGTGCAGAAGAGTAGAAACAGAACCCTTTATTCCCCGCCATAGTCCTGGTCCAGATGACAGCACGAGACCTGCTGTTTGCATGGGGTGAGGGAAGTCAGCCCTGGGAAAAAATATGGGAGGTTCTCCCCCACCACTTCCTTCCCTCCCTGACCCACTTTGGCCTGCCCATCACCAAATAGCAAACCCTCATGGCCCAATCTGGTTTGGAACTCCAGCAGGGAAGAGCAAAGTGTTGACGTTCTCCATCACCATATCAGGTTCCACACTGGGATTCCCCCCACCCCACCTGCCATTTACCCTAAAAAGCCATGTGGAATGGTGCCCCGTCTCATTCAGTTTGGTCTTCAGTCTTTAACGCTTCCTCCTGTGTTAGGAGACTTGGCAGTTTGTGGGGAAAGCAACACAAAGCAAAGCAAAGCACTGTTTTTGCAGCTTCCTGGATGCAGAAGATGGTTTTCCTCACCAAAGTGCACAAGATACACTCACAGGGTGCTCAGGAAGAAGGACGTTTCTGTGACAGCCCTTGGATAGCAGCTGTGGGTCAGAGTCAAGAATGCAGAGCCCGTCAGATGAATGGGAAGATTCACTGCATCGGGGCTGCAGGACCTCAAACTTGGGGACCAAATCTGGCCAGTGCAGCAGCCAAAGTTCATCCTCTGGGTTTCTGAGGAAGGCTGTGCCTCCCCATCACCCACTTATTGGGTGCTTTCCTGGTTTTTGTGCCATGTTGTCCTCCTGCAGTCTAAAAGGCACAGCACATACCAGCCTGCTTCACTGTAACTAGCTCTGGTGTATGATGTGCTTTTGTGTAGAACATCCCAGCTACCATCCGTCGCAATTTGGGTGAAAAAGAGAGAGCGCAGTGCAGGAAGAAAACTGCTCAGTCCCAGAGATCCAGAGAAGCTGCTGCTAGTTTGTAAAGAATGACTTCCAGCCTGGGGGCTGAATTTTGGTTTGGAGAACCTCGTGGGGTCTTCAGGGTGGAAGGGGTTGCAAGGGGGCATGACCCAAATACTGGGAATACCAGCCGAGTTTAGATTAAAGCCCTTGTTGCTGGTAAGTGAGTGTTTGGAGAGATGGTTCAACATTTTAGAAAGGAGCAGGGGAGTGCAAAAGCCAGGGACGAGGCATCAAATGGAGATGGGGGGACAGAGGGAAGGCAAGGGGCAGAAAACATGGCCTTTGGGGGACCCTGAAAGGCAGATCTGAAGCTCTGGTGGGCTGCGTTTGGCTTGTCGCCTACTGTGAAGCGACTTGTAAATCGCTTGTCTTCTGGAAATGCAAAGCAGTGCCAGAGAGGGAAAGTTCTGGACTCTTAGTGCACATTCTTGGTAACCTCCATGGACCCTCATTCCCTCAGTCTTTCCACAGATCCCTTTCCAGAATTATGTTGAAGTCCAAATTGGCTCTGGGCATAGCCCTCTAGAAAAGTACTTTTTTTATTAATCAAATAAATGATTTATTTATTTACCTTAAAAAGCCATTATTTACTGGTTCTAAATTATTATTCTAATAAATAGAATTATTCTAATAAATTAAATAGTAATTCTAATGAATTCTATTACCGGATGGTAATAGACAAATGTCCATCACAAATATCTCAAGTCGGTCATAGAACAAAAAGCACATCATCATAAATCCTCAAATGACTTTTTGATGTCAAGGATCAGGGCTAGGTCTTAAAGAGAGGGATTAGGGTATCTCTGAGCATGTGCAGAGTGTCTTTGTTCAACTGCTGAGGACTGCTATTAGGTGAAAGGGCTGGTGTGCGGAGGACTCCATGGCCCTTTCTGGCAAGGTTGCTTTTCAGCTGGCCACAAAATGCTGGAGAAGGGCCAGCTGCAACCCGCCCAGGGTGGGATCGCAGCTTTCTTCTGCTGTGATTCAGCAAGGAAATGAGCAGCAGGAAATAACGGCGCTTCCTCTCTTCTCTCCCGCAGAGGTAGACAAAATAGGACTGGGCGGTTCGTTGGGGATGGCAACATTTCCTGCTGGTGATGTTCTAGGTTTCCAGGGCATGTTGAGGGTTTTATTTTCCCAGCCCTCAGGGGGAAAAAGCTAGCTAGGTGTTGCGGTTTGCTTCATCACTGTGCTAAGCCTCAAAGCCAGGGCGATCAGATCTCTGCCAAATGCAAATGAGGGCAAGAGGGAAATTTGGTGACATTCTTTGAGGCCGTGTCCTAAGGATGCAAAGGTGAGGACAGCTTTGTGCTCACCCACTTGCATTTAAACACAAACACACCACATTTTAAAACAGAATATGAAGTTTCTAGCCCTCAAGATCCTCCTAAGCCCCAAAGGAAATGTATCCCTTCCTTTATGCGTGCATTGAGAGCCAATGTGGAGCAGGGCTTGGAGTGTTGGACTGAGACCTGGGAGATCTGAGGTCTAGTCCCCCCTTGGCCATGCAGCTCGCCGGATGACTTTGGGCTGGCTGCTCATTCTCAGTCTAATCTACCTCACAAGGTTGTTGTGAGCATGAAAAGAAAGCCTTGGGTTCCTCACAAGGGGAAAAACAGTGGGACATAGATGCAAAGTAATAAAAATAATGTTCCCACATTTATTCCCCACTTTTCTTCCAAGAAGCCCTGGTGAAAGTGACACCCAGGAGGGTTTCCCTATTTTTAGCCTCCTAAATACAGTGGGTTGGTATTGTGTACCCAGTTGTGGGTCACTGAGAAATCTGCAGTCCAAGCAGAGATTGCAGCCTCGACTGCCCGTGCCCAGATCCACCCCTAAATGTCTCACATGCCCAGTTCCACCCCTAAATGCCCCACCTTTTATCCAGGGAGGAATAACTGTAGAAATTGCCCCCTTCCTCTGTTCCAGTATTGGAATACCTAGAAAAGCATTATCTGTTAGATAGCTGCCTATAACAAATGTGCCCTGCCTTTGAATATAATAATAATAATAATAATAATAATAATAATAATAATAATAATAGCAGCAGCAGCAGCAGCAGCAGCAGCAGCAGCAGCAATAAACAATTTGGAAATTAGTGGAGTTTGGGGAGTGGAGCCAGTGGTTTGGCGGGGGGGGGGAGCGAGTCTAGGATATTTTAGTACACCTGGGGGCAGAACTCAGTGGAAGACCTGCCTGTTTGCCAGATATGTGCAGCCGTGTTTTCACAGCTGTGGCATTGGAGCAGACTAGACCATCACTGTCTTTTCTAGCCATGGTCACCCAAAAAACATGCATGGCCAAGCTGAGTCTGGTGAGCAGGCAGCCTTACCTGCAATAGGTGTGGAAAGCACCGGCTGGGGGGGTGGGGGGGGATGGCGATGCAATGGCAGGCAGTGTGGAACCCTGACTTTGGGGAAATGACTCTCTGCTCTGGGAAAATGGGAGGCCCTTGATGGACGGCATCTGTGCTGTGAAGGATGGAAAGCAGCAAGAAATGACATTAGCTGCCCTGCTCATTAGCGACTCTAAATGCGTCAGGAAGCCGCTGTCTTCCTTTGGCCTCATTAGTTGCCTGATTCATTCAAGGCCTTGATTTCTTTCATGATTTCACCTTTCCACATCCAAGCTACTTTCCCTTTCTTTTTGGCCCCTTTTCTCCCACCGGTCTCTTGGTGGATCATGGGGTATAAATGTGGGTGCATGTGTGGGTGCATACACACATGCACACGCATGGCATCCATTAATGATCCAGCAGCTGAAATCTGTCTAATTAGTATCTGTTCATATATTTAAATTTCACTGGATGGAATTGAAGTTTCATCTCAAGGGGTCCTCAAGGTTCCAACCTAATCAAGAGGACTTGAACTGTGAGATGGGGAACACACCAATAATTCCACAACTGATTTTGTGATGAAATTATCACTGGCCTGGGAAGGGGGACAGCCATTCGTCTTTTACAGGCACTCGGAACGCGAGTCCTGCAAACACAACAAACATGGTGCAATTCTCATTAATTCTCATTAAACCAGTGAGCACCAGGGTGGTATGGTGGATGTGGATGGAGAACCAGACTGGAACTTGGGAGATCTGTGTTCTAGTCCCTATTCAGCCATGAAGCCCATTGCGTGACTCTGAGCCAGTGACTCATTCTGCGATTTAGCCAGGAAGCTGGTTTAAAGTTGGAGAGGTTTAGGATTGGCTGCTATGTCTTGCATTGTGTACTTGTTGCATCACTTCCCTGCCATAAACCGGAATATAAATCTCTCTGGTGCCGTTACTGCAAAACAATCCTTTTGGAAGTCCGCTGAACTTATATTGTTCACCGAGTGACTACGGTTAATAACTCTGAAACCTGCAAACTGATAAATACACTTTTCACCCCCAGCTAATCTCTCTTTTTTCAACTATATAAAGGGGATGAAATGAGCAGGGCTTCTGATGATGAGGATGATGATGAAGATGAATGATTATTAATTTTATCTCTCCATTGCCATGCTTCTGATGGCTTGAGCTGCACTGATAACATTGCTAGAGGAGTTGTGAAGTATGATCAAGGGAAATAAAAACACCTTTACATCATGGTATAGTGGATACTTAGACTATGAACGGAAAGACCTTGATCCAAATTTCACTCCCCAGTCACTCATTTCTTGTTTAGCTTACCTGGCAGGGTTGTTGTGAAGACCAAAGACACTTGCTTGTTCTGAAGCAAGTTTTGCTGGGATCTAAATGACATTTATAGTATGATAAACGGCCCTTTTCATCTTCTCCACCCCCTGCCACACAGCAAAATCTTCCCTTCCCCAGAAATCTGGCAGTGGTGTGTCCTTTTCTTGCATTTTTGATCCCTCTCTTCTGCTTTTGGGTACCCCCACACCGTGTCACAAAGCTAAAACTCTGGATTTAATAGTTTTATGCCTGGGGGTGGCCACGCACAGACTTGCATTGGAGAAGCACACAACTCTTGCTTGGCCATGTTTCCTTGCTTTGTAGCTGCTTCAGCCTTCCTGATCCATTATAGTCATAGCCACCAGACTGTTTACCAACCTTCTTTCAAGCAGCAGCCAGTGCAGCTTCAAATCTTACACTTAAATCTGCATTTCATAGCGTGCGCTTAAATCGTCTCAGCAAGAGGGATAACAGAGCATCTGCTCCAGCTGCCTTGAGGGTCTCATCACTCCCCCCCCCAACACACACACACAGACCTCTGCCCCATAGGGATGCAAAACCCTGGAATTTGGCCCTGAGGTCCAGCCCTAGTTTCAGCACTGCCTCCTGTGGTCCCCCCACCATCAAAAATCCAGCTTGATTTTACAGATGCAGTGCTTGGGATATTTTGTCTCAGAAGGCAGCTTAAAACACATTCTTGGCCGTGGCCTCGCCTCAGCGGTGAGGCACCCAGCACTGCTGCAATGGGCTTTGAAATCCCCTCATCCCACCCTTGGGGTGGAGATGAAAGCGTTAATTGGCAGGAGTTTTAAAGCTCCGATTCAGTGACAGGGCTGGGCTATGCAAGGAAGACTTCCTGCAACTGCATGCTGAACAGCAGCCAGGAATTCAGGGAGGCAGCTCCGAGCGTGGAACTGGAGCAGGTGAGGAGCCAATGGGGCCCATGTGGACGGGATCTGTGAAGTGGGGAGCTGTGGATGCGTGTCTGGGGGAGAAGGCAAACCAGGCAGAGGGGACAGCAGACTAAGTGGGCACTGGGCTTTGCCTGCCTCCGCTCCCAGGCAATGCTTCTAGGCACCGGGAGGACCCAGAAATCCAGACACCAAGTACCAGGGAGAGAAGCCAGGATTTTGTGAAATGTCACTTCCTTAGGACGCTGAACAATGCAAGGGAACAGAGTAGAGGCGGACCTGTAACAGGGCATCGTGCTCTAGGAAAGCTCCTGGATTTCCGAGGAAGTGAGTTGTAGCGAAAAGGGGGAGCCAAAAAGATTTCAGGTGCGTACTGTGGCAGGGATGGGGGAAAGAGGCATTTGGCAAGCTTGGGTCTTTCCCTCAAACTTTGCCCATCCAGCTGCCCTATCAGATGATCTCTCCTTTATTCTGCATCCTTAATGCCAGCCTGTCTGTATTTCATGTATTCAAGTGTGAGCATAAGCGGGGTCCTTTCGTCATGTAAGGCTTAAAAGGGGAGTCCTTTTGTCAAAAGTGGAATGTAAGTGTTTCCTATCACTGTAGGAAAAATGTTGTTGGTCAGGAAAATATTTATCTTCCTAATTGCCTCCTCTTACTTTTCATCAGCCAGATTCTATCCAATTTTCTTTGTTCCTCACCATCACCCTTTGCTTTTTCCAGAAAACTCAATCCCAGCCATTCCAATAAGATCTGCTCTCAGACCATCGCCAACCTCGCTACAATTCCAAAACCAACTTTATAGGAATTCCTTCCTTCCTGGTTGTTATTCCTGTTAGTACTATAAAGCCTACAAGAGTACTGACAGTTTAGATAGTGAGTGGATGGTGTTTATTTGCTTTGTTTCATTCCTGAGGCTGTGATTATTAACAGACTATTTCAGGGTTTCATGGTTTCTCCTCCACCCTTTAAATCTTCAAAGCAGTCCCTTAAAAAGGAAGAAGAAAGGGCAAACTTACCAACCAAAGTATCCCTACCTGAAGTGCCTGATCCTGCCTAATCTTGGAAGCTTGGTTGAAGGTCTGGTTGAAATTTGGATGGGTGACTTAGATGTTGTGAACTGCTGAGAGAGTGTTGGTTGTGGGTGGGATAGACATGTAATGAGTAATAAAAATAACCTGAAAGCTAGATGGGCTTTTATAGAACCATTCAATGATCCTTGAGTTGGGACTGAGCCTTGGATCTGGTCTAATTCAACCCCTTGTTTGAGGAAGGAAATCTGGAGATGGAACATCTCCAGCAGATGGTGGGCTCCAGGTTTTTGAGGGCCTTGGACAAGACTAGGTCAAGGCCAATAGACCTCCTCCCTCAGTAAGCCCACCTTCTCACTACCATTAGGACCAGCTGCTCTTCTTCTCCTCCTCCTTCCCATCATGGCCACCACTTGCTTACTGAATAGGGAGGTGCATCTTCTGCACTGCCTTCTCAACTTCTGCAGGTCAACGAGCAGGTTGAAAGGGTGAAGAGCAGGGCCAAGTGCAGAGGCTCTTGGCAGTGGGTCCCTGAAGGGGTGTGGGCTCAGCAGCTGCTAGCTGTGCCTACCCCTGGCCCCAGCCCTGCTGTTCTGCCCCTGCTGGGAGGTTCAAGCAAAGGGAGCATAGCCAGGCCCCAAGGAAATGGGTCCCATTGTTACTTCTCTGTGTTGCTCAGGAAAAACAATCGACCAATGTGCCTGGTGCCTCCCACCATCTGAGAGGCAAACACATTTGGGGGCATAGGCTTTCACTGCCCACTCCCTGAAATCCATGCCTTGGTGAATTCAGTTGGGATGGTGGGAATTTTAAGTGGTGAGGTTGGATGGAGGAAATCTATGGATTGACGTCCAGTGTACGCAGAGCATATTGCTGCCAATGATCCCAAAAAATTCTGGCATTGATAACTTGTCTAAAGATGCATTGAGATAAAACTGATAGTTGTGATTAGCCACAGATCCCAGATTAACTTCCTGACAAATTATCACTGCCTTGCTTTAAAAAAAAATCTCTTTATTCAGGTCCTGTGATCCCAAACTTTCTGCATGGAGGATGCTGACTTCCCCTGACCCACAAAGATTTTCCTGAGCCTTGTGATCCACAGGGTGATCTGCAAAGTTGTGGCTTTCCATTCATAGCCAAGGGGGCTTTCTCCACCTGGCTGGACTCATCCGCTTTGACCATGGGAGTCCACAGCCTTGACCAGCAGCAGCTTTTGTGACAGCAAGGGGTGCTGGGTCACCATGCTGCAGCAGTCCTAAGGACAAGGAGCGGGTGACATTTCCGTGCAAGGTAGACCCTGGCGGGGGTGAGGAAGCCATGCCCTGCCAACGTCGCCTGCAGGCATCCAGCGACACCCCTCGAGAGGACCTCTATTACCAAACCTATTACAGCTTGAGCCAGCAGTATCCCCTGATCCTTCTCCTCCTGGTCATCGTGCTGGGCATCTGTGTGTCTCTCACTGCTGCGTCCTTCGCCGATGGCAGGGTAAGTAAGCATTGTTGTGGGGAATGGAAGGCTGTGTGGAGTGAGGGTGCCCAGGAAAGAGGGTCAGAACAGTTAGTGCTTTGCAGCAAATCAGATTGCAAGATACACTTTTTGGGGGAGGGATCTTCATTCCTTCATGTGCGGAGATTTCCCAGGCTCAGTCACTCACATCCTGGGTTAAGGTTAGGGAGCAGGTGCTGAAAAAAGCTTTTTCCTCCCTGAGACCTGTGGAGCTCTCTGCCAGGGCAAGAACTACATTCCAGCTTGGAGAAGCTCTTGCTTACATGCCAGTGGTGTAAAAGCTTGAAGGGTCATGGCCTGATCTCAAAACTGCCATCCCATCTGAGCTTAGGGGTGCAATCGTGTTCATGTTTAGACAGAAAAAGGGCCCTGCATTCCCAGCATCCTCCAATCACACCCCATTTTTTTCTGTCTAAACATGCACAGCATTGCATCTTAAGGCTCTTAGTGCCAGTTATGAAGCCCCAGAAGAGGCATTTCAATCTTCTAGAATGAGGGTAAGAACACAACAGAAACACCCAAATGACCTGCAGGGAGGGGGAAATGGGCTGAAGCTGGGGCAGAAGCAGCCCCCTGAGGAAACACCAGAGGATTGGTTTCTGACCACAGGTGGCCCAGAGTTTAGCTTACAGGTTGGAGGTTCAAGACCCTGGTATAAAGAATACTGGGCTGGTTAAAGAACTGTCTTTCCTGGTATAAGCATAGCTGTCCCCCAGTTAACTTTTCAAGAAGTTAGCCCTTCTTGAAAGGGAGATATGATAGAACTAGAGGGAAAAAGCAGAAGAGATCATCTCCCAATTTGGTGCAGAAGAAGAAAAGAGAGGATTCACTCCTAAAGGTTAGGAGTGAGTGAGTGAAGGAGAAAAGCTTATGGGATGGTGAGGAGTTAGACGAACCTTTCCTACATCTGTCATATATTAGCCCTTAGGGTCACCCAGAGAAATTGATTGCTGGTGGACAGAAAAGGACTTCTTCAGACATCCTGTAGAACTCACCACTGTAAGATGTGGTGATGGAGACCAGCTTGGATGGTATAGAAAAAGAAACAGGATGATCTCAATAGAACTACCACATTCAAAAACAGTATACCAGGTGCTAGGAAATAAATGACAGAAAACCACCATATCTGCTTGGAGGCACAAAAGGCATGGGGAGAAATCAAACATTGGGGAAGAGTGGTATGCTGCACCCACATTTCAAGAACCACCTGCCTGTTTCATTGCAACATTTCCTGTTCCTCTGATCATGCAGTGCTCTTTCATTGCTCAGACCAAGGTTCCATCCATCCAAGGCCCAGAACAGACTTCACTTTGCATATGTCTCCATCAGCTGTTTGCTCCTCCCCTTTTTACTCTAGGGGAGGCACAGATTGGGATCCTTCTGTTGGAATTAGGGAGGGATTTTACCATTCAGATCAGGGGTCCTGAACTTATTTTAGAGAAAAGAAAAGAAAAAGATCTAGATGCACATAATATAATGGCCAGTTGTGACCTCGGGTTTGGGTGGTTTTTCAGAGTCTAAAGCAGGGCTCTTTCACTTTCTTCTCTCCAGTGAAAGATTGCTGGCAGTTGAACTGGGGGTGTTTTGTTGCAAAGCATGTGTACTTTTTCCATCCTTGCGAGGATTGGGACCTCTCACTCCCTAGCCGAAAGGCAGGGCTTGCACGTGGGTGTGAGATTAATGCTTGCCTTCCCTTCTTTCCCCAGGATTTCTCCTCCAACCTGGGTTTTCTGATTACATTATTTGTTTCTCTGACCGTCTTCAGCCTCATCCTGGTCCTGGTGTGCATTGAAAGCATCTTCCAGCAATGCACCCGGCTCTTCTCTGCCATCATCTGGACCTGCCTGATCACCATGGGCTACGTCTTTGTCTTCACAGGAGGGGTGGTCAGTGCCTGGGACCAGGTGAGGTCTGATTGAGGCAGCATGATGGGATGGGAATCTACCTTACCAGTATGAGAAGACTGATAGATCTTAGGGAGTTTATTGAAATCTTCAGCATATTCAAATGAATTTTGGATGTTTAGAAGTCTCTCCCACATCTGACTGGCTTTGAGTAGCACAGACTTGTGGACTGAAAAGGAACACTTTTTGGAAGTGTGTGCAAATGTAGATGTACAAAAATATGGAGGGAAAGAAGAGCAGAACAAAAAAGGTGCATTTCCTCTAAAATATGAAAATGGAGATGTGAGAGCTGCACTTTTCACTTTAAGTCTCAGGCAGTTTTGTGCAATTTTACATTAGATCATGCACAACTTTGCACTTCCAAACAAGCACAAGTGTGCATGAGTACATGTGACTATTAACCCAAGTAAAATGACATTATCTACTAAGTATCAAATTGCATCAGTGAGTGGATAGCAGAATGGCAGACACTTGACAATCTGTTACACTTGAGTGAAGCAGATTTAGCATCGTCGGTGGGTCCTGCCTCTGACATGGCCAGGAGAAAGATTGCAGCTCTGCTCTCTTTCTGGGCTTCGGAGTGGCTCTAGGCTTGTAAAGCACCTTGGCACAGGACTCTCCATGGGCTGCCTGCTCATCCTAGCCCCCCTCAGCTTGCCTGTCAGTGGCTCTCCACCAATCATCACCAAGGGCCATTGCTCACCTCTCTGACTGGCACCGGATGGCTGCAATTTTGAATTTCCCATAATGCCCCTGTGCATTCCGAGGTCCAAGGATTGATCTCTAACTTATCCCAGGACCTGCCAGGACTGAACCCTTCTTCCAAGCGAGGCATGGCAGCAGGGTTGGGGAACAGTGAGTGCCAAAGTCCCCTCAAATGCGAAAGTTTAAAACAAGAACAGTCCCTGGAGATTTCTGGGAGCATAATTTTGGCCTAAAGCAAGGTGTGTGCTTTCTATCTTGTTTTAAAGGAAATCGGCACCTTGCCGGATGCTGTGTGCAATTGAATCCCTGAAACAGGGAAGCTGGGCCAAAGGGGAGGGTTTGCAGCCTGTGTGTTAATCCTACTCCTCCTTAAGATAAACTGTGTTAGGGCTCTAGGGAATTTAAATAGCAGAAAATTCTAAATTCCGGCTTATCTTTACCTGCCACCTGGTGAGGAGGTTCCAGGACATGTTAGCATCCATCCAAGGATCCCAAGGGCTGATGCCAGCCGCATGCGGACTGTGCCACTTCAGAATGCAGAATGTGGGGAGGCAGGCTCATGTGATGGAAAGCTGTTCCACTCTGTGGTTCAAAATGGCGTTTAAGGGTTCTCTTGAATGTGTAGTTTGCTGTATATAGGCCTTTCCGTATTGTTTAACCCCAGAGAAGCATCTATTCATGTCAACTACCATGTACCCCTTAAAGTGGTACAATCCTAGGAGAGTAGCAGCAGGATATTTTTTAAAATGAAAAGGTTAATTGAGGGACCACTGAGGACAGGAACTGTTGGTGTGAATGAAAGCACACAAGGAGAAATATCCACTTTCTTTGCACATGGAGAAATCTAACCGAATGAGTCCATTCTTCATTGGGGAGGCGGGGTTTAGAGATGGATGCTGTCTATGGAAGAACCAGGCCATAGTGGAAGAACTGAGAGCTTGGAAAGTCTGATGGTTTTAATTGGCCTGGTGGATCTTGTGATGCTTGTTCCAAAATTAGAAGGAATGCGGTGGGTAAATTCCCCAGCAAATTGCCAGACTTGGACTTCCTTCCCCATACAATGGAAATTATTCCCCTAATGTGACTGCAGCTGGAAGGATGACTGATGCCAAGTCCTTTCTTCCAAGGTCTCCTTCTTCCTCTTCATCATCTTCATTGTCTACACCATGTTGCCTGTTGGCATGAAAGACGCAGTGGCGGCTGGCATGATCTCCTCTCTCTCACACATCATAGTCCTGACTGTCTACCTCTCAATGGGGCATGGCTCACAGATGGATTTGGCTGTGCAGGTAAGTCTAACCCACTTTCCCCAACACAACTTGACTACTGGGAGATGCACACTTCCACACAGATGTGCCTTCTCTCCATCCTTGGACCAACCAGTCTGTCGCATCTTTAGCTCCTTGTGCTCTCCTAGGTTTTACTTCCTTTATCTGCAGGCAGTATTGATTGCACTTATAGGCCTAGACAGCCCCCATTTATACACGCCTCAGGAATGACCGAGGTCCAGTCGCATTCAGAAAGTGCATGTACAGAAGGATTAGAGCAGTGGCCAACATCTTGACAGGCGCTTTAGCATTGGGTGCCATGTGGCAGTGTGCCATCAACTCCTTATTTATTTAGTTAGTTATTCATTTAAAGCTTTTATATCCCACCCTTCACTATGTCTCAGGGCAGTAATGCAATAAAATAAAATAAGACACAGCACCAAGATATTACAATAAATAACACCCAAGCTTAAAACAATATTAGCATTTAAAATAATGGGAAAATAAAAAGGTTTTGGCCTGGCTCCAAAACGAAAAAAGCTTCGGCGACAGGCACACCTCTCTGGGGAACATGTGCCATGGCTGGGGTACCACCACAGAGAAGGCTCTTCTCCAGGTAGTCACTCTTTCAAACTCCTTCAAAGAGGGTTCCCAAAGAAGGACCTCCGATCCAGATCTTAGGAGGCAGGCAAGTATGTATGGAAGGAGATGCTTCTTCAAAGATCGAGCTCCCTAAGCTGTGTGAGCCTTGGATCCATCCTTCCCTTCATGATGCCACTCATGAGCTTGGCATACGACATTTCCACCTTCTTATCCACTTTGTCTGTCAGTTTGCCATCCTGCTTTGTCATCCCTCTGTCCTTTGCCTGTCAGTTCTGTCCATTTTGCAGTTCTCCACTTCTTCGTCCATACATTCTGCCACCATTTCCATCTTCCTCCAGTCCACTTCTCTATCTGCCTACCCACCCACCCACTTGCCCATCCATCTATCCATTTCTTGCTATACCTCTTGTTTTCATCATCTGTCCAAGTGTTGGCATAGAAGGGGTCTATGTAGGTCATTTCATCCAACCCCCTGATCCTTCCAGGAAATCTTCATATGGAGCATCCCAAGCAGACAGTTGCCAAGCCTCTGTTTGAACTGGAAAACCTTCCATATTGGGGATGAGATCCTCAAAGCTGGAGATCAAATCTGACTCTGCTGAAGAGCAAATCTGACCCTGTGGGATTCCGCAGAAGGTCTCAGAACCTGTCCTGACTACTGATCATTTGATAGTTCCCCACTTTCATGCATTCCAGTCCTAACCTATTCTAAATGGCAGAAACTCTTCTCATAAGGCTTAGCCAGCAGCAGTAAGCACCCTAAACCCAATATGTTGGCATTGGTGGGTATTTTGGCTCTCCCCCTTTTCTCTTCAGCCTTACTTGTCACTGGAATGTGGGCCAAAGTGGAAGCCAGATTTTGGGTATAAAGAACTTCAACACCTCCCACTGTAGGAAACTGCTCCCCTTATGGAACTTCTCTTCCTGTAAAGACATTTCTCCTCATATTCAGTGAAAGCTACCCTCCTGGAATGGAAGCCCACTCAATCTAGAACCGTGGGGCTGTGGTGAACACCCAAGTGTTTTAATAGAATTGCTGGTACCACTGGC
The DNA here is from genome assembly GCF_004798865.1 of Varanus komodoensis. Classification (NCBI taxonomy): domain Eukaryota; kingdom Metazoa; phylum Chordata; class Lepidosauria; order Squamata; family Varanidae; genus Varanus; species Varanus komodoensis. The sequence continues at coordinate 110,681 of NW_025335543.1, forward strand.
CAGTACACCCAGGTGGCATTCCATCCTGGGCTTTCTTCTACCTGCCCTGTATCATGGTACCATCATCTCCCAACTTGTTCTCATTCAGCACCCTTTGTCTGCTTCCAGCTCTTGGCCAACCTTGTCATCTTTGTCTGTGGCAACTTGGTGGGTGCTTACCACAAGCACCTGATGGAGGTGGCCTTGGGAGAGACCTTTCATGAGACTTTCAACCTCATCCAGTCCCGAGTCAAGCTGGAGTCAGAAAAGCGGCACCAGGTGAGTGTGAGAAGAAGTACAGAGGGTGGCTGAACACATCCTTTGTGTTCCAAAGGTCTCAAGTTCCATCCATGGTGCCTCCGGGTAGGTTCTCTGTCTAAAACTCCTATGGAGACACCAGCAGTTATTGAGTCAAAAATATAACTTGGTGTAAGGCAGTGTCCAATGTTCCTATGGATCAGGTCCCTCTGATATGCGTTTTTCATTTACACAGTGAGAACTGCCTGGCTGGAGGATGGATCTTTCTCTGGATATTCAGGGAAAAGCTTGGACACACTCTTCTCCCTCTCCCTCTCCCTTTAATGGAAGCTTCAAGGTTCACTACCAGCTTATTGTAGAGTCAAGACAGCTCAGCATTAAATCACTTCTTGCTGAAGCTGGTAAGGAATTAGTAGGGATGCGTGAATCCAGCTTCTCATAGTTCTCCCAATTTCCTACAGACACTCATTCTGACTTGTGTCTGTATCCAATCACGAGTTTTGTTTTGTTCTGTTCTGTTTTCCTTTTTTCATGAATAACCACGCATATTTTCATGTGCATTTTTTCTATATGTACCTATGTTCACATGTCTGAAAAATATGCATGTTCTCCCCCTGATTTATATTTGTGCACTTTCAAGTATGTATGTATGTATTTATTTATTTATTCAATTCATACCCGGCCTTTTTCTTTTTTTAAGAACTCAGAGCAGCTTACATCATTCTCCTCCTGCTGCTCTCAATCTTTTCCCCACGATAACAACCCAGAGGGGTAAGTTGTGCTGAGAGTTTGTGAATGGCCCCAAATCACCCAGTTGCCTCCATGGTGGAGTGGGGACTAGAACCCAGGTCACTGGAGTTCCTGTCCTGGTCTCTTAACTGCTATTCCACACCAACTATTTTTACATGCACATTTTTCAAAAGAATGCTACCAAACACCTTTTTTTTTGGACTGTGAACTGCACTGCAAACCCAGAGTATGCTGATTTTGACTGGACTTTGCCTCTGAGCCTGTATTCAGTCCAAAAGATCCAAACTGTACAAAAGTGAATGGAAAATGAACTGAGATGGATTCCTCACGCATCCCAAGGCATTAGTTTATCCAGTCCTGGAAGGCGCTTTCAGATTCACCCAGTGGTATTTTTCTCTCCTCCACACCTTCCCCCCCGTGTGACTGATAACTGTAGGAACATCTGCTCCTGTCCATCCTTCCTGCCTACATTGCCTTGGAGATGAAGGCTGAGATCATTGAGCGGCTGCGGGATGGAGGCCAGGCACAGCGTCGGCATGAGAGCGCCAACAATTTCCATAACCTCTATGTCAAACGGCACCAGAACGTCAGGTACTGCAAGATTATCTGGCTGAGTTTCAGAGGCTCAGGGCTAGGGATGGAGGGCTTTGGAGGCTCCCCATAAACAACAAATTCACTCAGTTGTTCTCTCTCTCTCTCATCCTCCACCTTTCAGCATCCTGTACGCAGACATTGTGGGGTTCACACTCTTGGCCAGCGAATGCTCCCCCAAGGAGCTGGTCCTTATGCTCAATGAACTCTTCGGCAAGTTCGATCAGATTGCCAAGGTGAGCCAAGGCAGGGTGGGGTGCTTTGCACATAGCGAGAAGCCTCTAGGAATGATGCCCACATGAAGTCTTCTCCTGGCCTCAGTGGCTTGGAGCTCTGTGTGAACCAAGCCATGCCACCTGGAACCAGGTGCCATTTTAGGTTTGCAGGTGACTCATCAGCCACTCCAATAATGCATCCTGTCTGGGTCCGCACATAATTGTGACATCACAACCTGATTATGCAGAAGGTCTGTTGCCACCATGACAGGGAGGCCTGCTGGGAAATTCATCCATGCTGGAGTCTTTTAACATGGGGATGAGGTCTATCTCTTCCCAAAATACCTAACTTACGACTGATCTTAGGAATTTCAGTTCCTTTAGAGAACTGTTTGCCTGAGCTGAGCTGTACCCCAGGTGTGCCAAGGAGGCTGCTCATGGAGGCAGGGATATATCAGCCTCCCACCCCAATAAAGTTAGTAGTGTCTTTAAAAATTCTTATTGTATACCATACTGGTAGCTTTGCTGAAGGGCAGCCTTGAAATCTCCTGAACCAAACCAGCTGACCCAACAAAATGAATGAAGGCTGAATGTATGGGACTTATATTCAAGCATTTTTAAAGTGCTTGTTCTTAAATGGTCCCCTTTCCCCAAAGGTACCATCTCAGCATATGGGGGTGGAATTGCAGCAGGTCGTGAATGGAAGTCCAGGTGCTGTTGATACCTTTAGAGTTGGGAGATGCCATGGAAAGAGCCACTTCCTCCAATCCAATGCCCTCCATGTGTGCCTGACTGCAAACTCCTTCCTTCCCAGGACCATGGTTCAAATCAGTGCTCCACCCCAGTGTTTCTTGAGTGACTCTGGGACACTCAGTCTCTTTCTTATGAGGCTAAAATAGGCAGAAAGAATTAGGCATGTTGCCTTGAATAACATATAAATGAGGTAGGACCATAGCAATCAGCCAGTCAATCAGTTAATCCATCAATTTGTGCACTAGTCTTGGAATGGGGAGTCCAAAGTTTGAGGTTAGTGGGTAACTTTGGGTGAGAGTTGGCATCTCTGACCTACCTTATAGGGCTGTTGTGAGGATGAAGACCATATATGCTGTCCCGAACTCTTGAGAGGAAGGATGGATGCAATGAAACAGACAGTATTTTGTTCAGGATTATTCATACTCAGTGTTGACCCACTGAAATTAATGGAGTTTAAGTTTGCCAAGACTCATTGACACCCTATTGATTTATATGGGTGCACTCTAGCAGGATAAATAAACTTTTCAGCCGTGGGCACATCTGGCAACTTGGTGAGATGCCAGTCAAGAATGCCAGGGGCAGCAGCGCTGAGAAAGAGGATGAGTAGCAATACGGGTCTATGCAAGTTGACTTGCTCATCCCTCTGAGCTGAGATGGTACCCATCTGGGTGGCTCTCAAGGCACCTGTGGCCATGAAGACCAACTTATTGCCCAGGGTGGCAAACCTGTCTCTTCCGTCCTAGGATAACGAGTGCATGAGGATCAAGATCTTGGGCGACTGCTACTACTGCGTCTCTGGGCTGCCTGTGTCACTGCCCAACCATGCCCGAAACTGCGTCAAGATGGGCCTTGACATGTGCCAAGCCATCAAGTGAGTAGAGGACAGGACTGGAGATGCTATGGAGGGTTTCTGTCCAGTGTGCAAAGGATGTGCAATAGGAACAGTGGTGGCATGGGATGCACTGCTTTGACATGGTCATCTGGGGATGGTCCTGCCATGAGGTCAAGTGAGGCGGCTGCCTCAGGTGGTAGGCATTAGAAACATAGAAACAGAGCGAGTCTGAAGGGGGCTCCCAGGCCATCTAGTCTGACCCCCCGGCTCCAGCTGGCTCTGTTCACGACATGCCTACCATGTGCATGTCCAGTCTATCCTTGAACACCCTCACTGATAGGGTCTCAACCACCTCCCATGGAAGCCCATTCCATACCCTCGGGGTCCTAACTGTCAGGAAGTACTTCCTGGCATCCAAATTGAACCTTGATTCCTTGAGCTTGGCAATGTTGGAGTGCATCCTGGCCTCCTCTGCAGGGGAGAACAGGTCTCTACCCATCTCCATGTAACACCCCCTCACATACCTGTATGTTGTCAACAGATCCCCTCGGAGTCTCCTCTTCTCCAGGCTGAAAAGACCCATTTCCCTCAGTCACACCTCATATGCCTTTCCCTGCAATCCAACCACCATGCTTGTGGCGCTGCACTGGTGGCCAAATGTGTGCAACGGATGTGCGATGGGAACAGCTGTGGCATGGGATGCACTGGTTTGGCATGGCTGTCCAGGGATGGTCCTACCATGAGGTCAAGTGAGGCAGTTGCCTCAGGTGGTGGGCAGTAAGGGCAGTGGGGAAATGCCTCAGTCTGCTGACCTCTAGCGGTGTGAAAGATGCCATCCCATCATCTGTGCTGAATTATGATTTATCTGCCCATTTCTGTATATGGGATGGGTGAAGCGGCCCTCTCTCTTGTCTTTTTGCTGAAGGCATCAAAATGTCTTGGGCCAGCCCTGTGTGTATCACTGAAGATCTGTTCTCCACCCACCCACCCACTTCCTTGAGTAATGTCTTTCCAGAGGTTATGTGGGGAGAGCTTAAAGGGATTTTGATAAACTATCTTGGGTCCCACTGGGGGTAAATTAGATGTGCTATTTCTTGTATTTCTTAAATTGAAAGCCTTAAGAGCTTGGGTGAAGGACAATTAAAGGGCTACTTTCTTCTGCAGGAGTCACCTATTCCTTAAGGACTACAGAGGTAGCATTTGCAATTTATAGTCCCCCTTTCTCTATACAAGGCCAGTTGTATTGGAAGGGCAGCCGATTGTCTGGATGTTTTCTTTATTTCTACTACCGCCATTTCTACCAAGGAGTGGGAGAGCTGGTTGTGGAATCTTCTAATTTATGTGCCAAAGCATTTAACCAGCCTTGGGCACTTTGCACCTTGGCTTTCAGGAAGGGACACACAAACACACACATTTTTGTTGTCCTGCCTTAGGCAGCAAAATGTTTTCTGTCTGGTGTCTGATTCTTGACAGAAGCCAGAAAAGGCTTCTGTTAGTCAGTGAGGTGTTTTAGTCAGTTTATTTCCATGGTAAAGTATGACACTTTTTAATCCAAGCTGAGCTTCTTACATAAGATGGTTGGGATGTGATTCCATGGACTTCTCAGAAGCCCCCAAACTCAAAAGTTTCTAGGATTCTTATGCTTTGCAAGGTTAAGATGGGCAAGGCAGGGAATACCAGAGGAGGCCATCTTCTCTGGCCTGCCCTCTGGCCTTTGACGACCTTTTCAATGCTTCTTTTGAGGGTGCTCTGGAGTCAAAGGAAATGAGGCTGGAGGTGCACCAGGATCCTCTAACCTGGCCTTTCTGGTTTCCTCTCCCACTGCCCAGCAGAACACCCACACTTCCCTCTTCTCCTCCGAGGTTGATTTTTCCAAACTTGGGGAGGCAGTCAGCACACTGTTCTCCACACTAGCTGTAAGAACTTGGTGCTGGATCTCCAACTCCCCTTTCCAAGGTCAGTGCAGTTTCCAACCTTTGAAGGGGTCTTCCACCCATACAGTGGTCCTTAGGACAGTCATTCAAGGATGATAGAACTGCTCTCTCAGAGTGTTACTCGCTGTTTTTGGATATGTCATGGAAGAGTGCCTTTCTTGTGCTTAGATATTTGTTATGTTCATTTCTGTTGACAGTAGAAAACCGACTGCCCAACAGCTGAAGCTTTCTGCACAGTTTACAACAATTTATAAAACGGCCAATACAATGCATTAAAATACCAAAAATCGGGAGAAAAATAGAAAGTTTAAAATAGCTAAACCAAACAATAACAAAAACTGACTTTGTAAAACATCTGGGATGCACAATCCCCTCAAGCCACTGGGTGTCCAAGTAAGACTTTAAAAAGCCTCAGCATAAAGGGCTGCTTACCTGGGGCTAAAGAGGTAATAAATTTGGTGCCAGGGAAGCTGCAGTGGGGAGGTTGTTCCATTGATGGGACAATAGAGAAAGCCCTCCCCCTTGTCACTCTCTGAGGTTCCCTCAGAGCTGGTGCTTGGAGGAAGGCCCTGGGGTTAAATGTAGGGTAATATATAGTTATGTAAACATAGATATAAGTTTACAATTCCCTTTTGAATATGAATTGTATATGTTAGTAACACAGAGCTATTTTCCCTGCCTAGGAAGCTGCGTGATGCCACGGGGGTGGACATCAACATGAGAGTTGGAGTCCATTCGGGAAACGTCCTGTGTGGGGTGATTGGACTCCAGAAATGGCAATATGATGTGTGGTCAGATGATGTGACACTAGCCAACCACATGGAAGCCGGAGGCGTGCCAGGGTGAGAGAAGGGAGACGGTGAGCAGGGGCACTCCCACATGGGCTAGGAGAAAGTGTGGCTTCTTCTTTGGGTTTTTGAATGCTGCCTTCTAGTGGCCTGGGGAGGCATTGCAGCAGCACCAGTAGCGACAACAACAGAATAGATGTCCGTGTGCTTCTAATGAGGAGGTCATTAGTGTGGAAGATGGAATGTGCTGCTGAGCTGTAGAGTGAAGGCAGGGAAAGCTAAAGCAGATCTTGGTGGATTCTGGAAGTCATCTGATTCCAGGGCAGAGTGTAGATCCCAGTGGAAGCTGCTGGTTCTGGTGTCATCAAGGTGGGCTGTAGTCATGCCAGGTTTTAGTCTCAACTTTAAGGAGCTTTCTATGGTTCTGAAACCTGTCCAGCCACTGGAAGACCTTACTGGGGACTCTAGGCTGAGCCAGGATAGAACTGGAAAAATACAGATTCAAATGCTATTTGAGATTCAGTAGGTGTGGATGGAGAGTAGCACATTAGGGGAAGGGTCTAGCTGGGATTGCTGGTGCAGGGGTGGTGCCTTTTGGAATCTAGTGGATTGAATGATGGAGAATATTAGGCTAGGGATGGAGTTTGGGAGACTCTGTCCAGACAGGAGTAGAACCTGGAACCTGGAACCTTTCCAGACCTTGGTCCTGTTTACCTGGCACAAGAAAGTGGCAATGAAAATATGGTCCATTTGGCACCTTACTGTTCTTAGTAGTGTTAAGTTGGGATGTTCTAATGTAATCGGCTATCAGTTTTCCATCGCTGTTATCAGCTCCGTTACATTAAACTACATTTCTATCCCACTTTCCCCCCTCTGGTGAGGGACTCAAGCTGGCTTACACAATCCTTCCATATTCCATTTTATTCTCATGACAACAGGATAGGATCTCCTGGATCCCAGTCCAATACTCTGACCATCATGCCACACTGACTCTCCAGATGTCCATATTTATTTAGGTACCATTGTGGTGTTGTGGTTAAGAGCACAAGACTGGGACTCAGGTGACCTGGGTTCTAGTTCCTGTTCAACCATGGAACCAACTGGGCCCATCACAGACTCAGTTCACAGAGTTGTTGCTGTGGGGATATGATGGAGAGCAGGAGGAGGGGAATGATGCAAGGTGCTTTAAGTTCATTGTAAGGAAAAAGCAGGCTATAACTCTAACAAACATACAAACAAATAAATATCTTAAAAAAATAATGAGCAGCTCCCTCGACAAATTCCAGTGGGCACTGACCCATGGAAATATGTGGACAGTGTTGCTTTCAAGAGATAGTGTAGTCGCAAAGTCGTGTCCAACCCATCATGACCCCATGGACAACATTCCGCCAGGCTCTCCTGTCCTCCACCATCCCTGGAACCAAGAGACAGGGGAGAGGAATTTCTGGAGCATGCGCCTGCAGGATTCATGGTCACTGTATGGTGAGCAGAACCTGTTTGCCATTTTGCCATTTTCTACTGGCCAGAGGGAGCCTAAGTGTGTGGTGACCTCCAGGGGTTTTTGTGGGCGATGCTCTATGTGTGAGAGAGGTCAGAAGTCCACAAGTCGCTCTAGGGAACCAATGGCAATGCACAGAAGGATCCCACAACTGCACTGCTGTGTTGTGTTGAGCTCATCTATGGTGTGCAGGAGAGAGTCATGTCAATTCCTTTCCTTTCAGGAGGGTTCACATCACAGAGGCCACCTTGTCACACCTGGGCAAAGTGTATGAAGTGGAAGAAGTGTGTTGCTGGCCACGTGATTCGTACCTGAGAGAGAACCGCATCAAAACCTTTCTGGTTGTTGATCCGAGGGTGAGGAACTCTGTAATTATTACCATGAGGCCCCCCTGCCCTCACCCCATATGATGACTATTCAGAGTAAGTCATATGGCCAGCTGTGGGCACAGAAGGTCCTGATGCTCATCTTCAGAGTCTGCTGGAGAACCACTGCTATCAGACAGGACCACCTTCCCTAACCTGGTGCTGTTCAGATGTTTTGTATTGAAGTTCAAAACAGTCCTGGCCAGCCTGACCAATAGTCAGGGGTGAGGGATATTGTCCTTTAAATTATCTAGATTGAATCATCTTGGGATGGCTGGATCAGAAATAGTAGGGTAGACAGATAAATAGTCTCCTCTTCTATAAGGGAACTTCCTATGCAACTTCACAAACCTTGGAGTCTCTTTCCACAGTCATAAGGACTTAAATTTGCAGCAAAGCAAGACAGGTTTCTTTGGATGTTTTCTTCTGCCTTTGTCAGCTGTGACTGTGGCGTTGCAGAATCCATGCAGTCCAGAGTCCGGGAGATGGTGGCTGTTTTGTGGGGATTTGTACCTCATGGGTCTTCCTTGCAAACCCAGTTCTTATTGCCTTTAGGCTGAAGAAGAGAGCTCCAAGAACACCCTTTCACCTGTGCCAGGTGAGGGCGACAAGATGAGGGCATCAGTCCGGATGACACGCTACCTGGAGTCCTGGGGAGCTGCCAAACCCTTTGCCAACCTCAAGCAGCTGGATGCCCTTCCTACAGAGCCAGCAGGGTTTGTCCGGAACAACCACTCGGTATGTCCAGCAGGTGGAGCTCTTGCAAGTCAGATGGATGCCCCTGTTGCAGATGGATGGGAATGAGATAGGAGCAGATCCAGTGTAAATTCTGCTCAGGGTAGAACCCATATTCAGGAAATAGGCCTCCTCCATACCAGATACTTTTGCAGAGCACACCTGTATGCAAATATTGGTGCATTCAGATGAGATCGAGCAATGAGCAGAGAGATTTTGAGCTTATCATGGAGCAAAGAGGGGGTGGAACTGAGAGGTGGAACCCATAGCTTTGCTTACGGAGTGTCCTGGTTTAAAATACCAGTATCTCTCAGCTAGGTGTATTTCAGGAAGTGGGGTGGAGGCCTTGCAGTGGAAAGGAAAGAGGGCCGGTGACTACTGCTGAGGCAGGAAACATGGCCATATTCCGTCAAATGTTAGCAGGCACTGTAGAAAAACAACACGGCAACAGCAATTTTCCAGAGAGTCACTGTTATTCAGGATCTGCTGGGGTAAACCACAGTGGGGCTCCATCTAATCGGGGTACCCAGTATTTTTGGACTCACAGCCCCTTTTGAAAACATGAAAAACTGCTGCAGACACTGCTGAAAAATGGCTCCTATGGAGGATGTGGGTAGCCAGCAGGGGCTGCCGTGGGAGCATGGCTAGTCAAAAATGAGGGGAAGGAGAGAAGGGGAGAGCAAGACTAGAGGTCAGGAGGCAGGAAACACTGGGCCGAACAGTCACAGAGAGAGACAATAGGCAATTCTACAGCTTTGGATGGAGTGGAGCGGAAGGAACAGGAAGACTGGGGCTAGAGGCTAGAAAAGGAGGGAAAGAGGAGAGTACTTTCCCCAAGGTTTCTATTCAAACACTTGTTTTGGAAGAAGCCATGCAGAGAGATTTTTGTGGGCATCATTAGAGGTGCCCATGGACTCTGCTCTGGGGACCCTACAGCCTCAGACCACTGGATGAAACGTGTGGTTGCAGTGCTTGGATTTGTTCCATGCCTTTTCCGGTGACCCCCTTAGCTGGTGTTTTAGGAGATCTAAAAGGGGGAGATTCTTTGACTAAACATGGGGGAAGGTTATTCACTACAGGGGTTTGTGGCAGCTCCATGGCCCACCCAGGCTTCAGAACCAATGTGCCCCAGGCAGCTTGCCCAATGAACAAGGATGATGGGAGTTGTGGGCCAAATCTGGGGGAGTGGAACAGGTTGTCTGTCCCTGTATTACGGGCTCAGCTGTTCTTGGGCTGTTTCAATTATTTCCGTAATCTGAGTGTGTGGGAGGGAGGGACTTTTGCTATTGTCCCTATCCAGGGGAAAATGAGAGTTCTTGGGGCATATCTTCATGTTGCCCTCTTATAGTATAGGAGCACATCAGCATACCAGAAGCATCCTGGACTAAGACCGCCTAAGCAGTGACCAGGTTTTGGGGAAAGAACTCAATGACAATAGCAACATGAATTGGAATGATCCTACTGTTGAATAGTCAACAAAAATGGGCAAATACAATAATTTAACGAGGGATGTTCCTGGGTTCTTAAAAAGCACTATGTCCTTGCCCAGAAAAAAGAAAAAAAAATGCAACAAAGAATTCTGAGCAAAACCCAAGCAAGTTGAGATGACTTTGAAAAGAGGATACTATGTTGTCGGTGTGACCCCATTGCCCAATATCCTGTTGCTTTATCAATGCAGTTGCAACCTGTTCACACCCCAGTGGTCCCCTTTTCTGTTTTCTTGTAGGAGATCTCTCTGGGGTCTTTGAACCAGCAGAAGAGCATGGAGCGGTAAGCCTGAGTTGTTGTGTTCATAGGGAGCAAGGTGGGAAGGACAAAGCCCAAACAGGCTGCTTGATCAGCAAACATGCAGCAAGCGCATGTGAGAGTTCATCTGTCTTGCAGAAGATGGTCATGATGCTGTACGGACCTTTGGAGGTTCTGGGTGATGAAACTGTGTGCATCTCAATAAATTTGCAGTCCAATGGGGCAGAGCAATGGGGCAATTGGTGTCACGGTGAATGGGGCAGTGTATTTAGGGTGAGTGGCAGTGTGAACTTTTAAAGAGCTGTCGGTGGTGCTGAACCTGCTAGTGGAGGGTGACATTGGGAAACATTGATAGCACTTTGAAAGTTCAGATGGAAGTCTGGAATGAATGCAGCACCCTATAGGCACTGGAGTCCAGTGACCCCAGTTTAGAAGGAGAACTACATGGAATCTATTATAATTCCAGAGGTTCAGAGGGCAAACTAGGTCATGTGTCACCTCCACACCACAAGGCCCAGAACATCTCAATCAAGGGTGTTGACACCGATGGCTGTGGGTCAAAGCTGTCCTGCCTGGGAACTTGAGAAGAACACATGTTCTTTACCCTAGAACAGTGGTGGCAAAACTATGGCACACGTGTCACAGCGGGCATGCAGAGCCCTCTCTGTCGGCATCCAAGCCAAGTCGCCCCAGCATCGCCCAGCAGCTGAGCAACAGATGCCAGAACACACAGGGGCCATGCACATGCTTGGAAAATGGGTAGCAGCATCAGGCGGTAATGCCACGAGCCACAACTCATTAGCCGTGACTTGTCCAAGCTTTCACATGGCCGGTCAGTGAGCTGCCAAGGAGAGAGAGAGAGAGAGAGAGATTTGCTTGGACTGGCTGTGAGTTTTTTCCTAAACTGAAACCTCAGTTTTCAGTTTTTATAGCAGTATTGACATTTTGCAGTAAATAAGTGGGTTTTGGGTTGCAGTTTGGGCACTTGGTCTCTAAAAGATTCACCACCACTGGATTAGGGTTGGGAGAACCAGGTTTCCTGGCATGATTTTGATGGTTGGAATGTGTTTAGAATGGGCAGAAATGTTTAGCTGTGCAGAAAAATATACTCAAGTAAGGCTTTTTCAAAATCCTTCTCATTTGAATGGAACTTTCACCCTATATTAGGGTTAGGGGTGTGCAGCAGGATAGGGTTAGGGTTGGGAGAACCAGGCTTCCTGGCATGATTTTAGTGGTTGGAATGTGTTTAGAATGGGCAGAAATGTTTAGCTGTGCAGAAAAATACACTCAAGGAATGCTTTTTCAAAATCCTTCTCGTTTGAATGGAACTTTCACCCTATATTAGGGTTAGGGGTGTGCATCAGGGTAGAGACACTGCAGTGGTGGTGACCCTATGGAATGTGTCCCACAGTGGACATGCAGAGCCCTCTGTACCAGCACGTGGGCCAAATCACCCCAGCATCACTCCAGCAGCTGAGCATCAGATAATAGCGCACATAGGGGCCATGCGCATGCTTGGAAAGGAGTAGCAGCACCAGGCAATGACGTTACGAGCCACAACTTATTAGCCACGACTCGTCTGAGCTTTTTCATGGCCCATCAGTGAGCTGTCAAGGATAAATACAAAGTTGCTTGGACTGGCTGTGAGTTGTTTTTTCTAAACTAATACCTCAATTTTCAAATTTTATTGTAGTGCTGGCACTTTGCAATAAATAAATGGGTTTGGGTTGCAGTTTGGGCACTCAGTTCCTAAAAGATTCGCCATCACTGCCCTAGAACCATTCCTTTGCTGTTTTCCTGGAGTTTGTGTAGTTTTTTCTCCATGGTCAAAGGTAGATATGTCTCTCCTAAAGCATAATTACTGATAATAAGGGCTTCAAGGGATCTTCTGAAAAAATTTTGGTATTTCTGAAATGCTGCTCCTGAGACCTTCTCAGAAATTGAATTTGGCCTTTAGACTGAAAAATGTTCAACACTCTCAACCTCATCCCAGCCCTGCCCTGCCCACATCTACTCCCTATTTCAGGAATTCAGTGGAACAACTGAAACCAGAACAACAGATGTCTCCAAACTCCATGATGGACTTTAGAAAGTGTTGTAGTGGAAAGTTGGAAGACATCTGGCTAAGTAATCCTGAATTGATCAAACCTTTTTGGAGGAGTGGAAAGAGAGGTTTCTGCCACCTCTGGGGCTGGTGGGGATACTAGATTGCATCTCTAAACCATTGTGGGACAGAACAAAGAACTTCCTAAGGTCTCTTCCTTTTTCCTTTTGGGTCAAAAGGGTGGGTGTGGATGTAGTTTTGAAAATCCAGTTGTTAATTCAGGTGTGCCAACTGCAGGCTATTTGGTTTAACTATATATCTGGGTTTTTTTGCACTTAAATTTATATTGTACTCATTTGATTTATATCCCTGGCCTTGTTTCTTTAATTTCCCATATTAACAAAATAACAAAATAGGAACAACCCCTTTTCTGCTGAGAAGTGAGTTCCCTCTACGTGTTGTCGGCAAAGCCAGAGCTAAAATCAGCTGGGAGGGGCACCTGTTCCCCTCTTTGTGTCCCCCTTCCCTCTTCAGCTTTCTTTCCACCAGCTGGCATCCAGAGGAGGAACAGATCCTCTTTGGCAGCATTCTGAATTAATTCCATGAAAAAAGCATTTCAAAATAGTCTGCAGATCTGCAATGCAGTCATAAAATGTTTGATGACCTCTCCCCATAACCATACCCCAGAGAAAGTCCAAAAGGTTAGACTGTTGTTTTAAACTGTATCAATGCAGCAGCTTTTATCTTCATCAGGAGCAAGTCTTTTGTCAGACTAATTGTCAATAAGGCCTGTTTATGATCAAGCCACCCCTTAACCTTGCATTACAACAGGGAACAATCTATTATTGGTGGGGATGTTCATTTCCAGCTATTTTGAAACTGCAACTGAAGACAGAGGAAATGAGGAATTAGAAGAGAAGTGGCAGAAATAATTGGATTCAATTACTCTCATGGAAGGACGGAATATAGGTTGAATTTGTGTTGTTGTTCCCTTCTTGAAAGAAAAGTTATCATCTTCTCTGTACTAGTGTTGCCATAATCCTCCCTGGAATCTGGTCCTCTTCTGTCTGTTGGACTTCTTCTTGTGCTCAGTCCTCATACAGGAAGTCAGTCGAGCTAAGAGGAACACTTGTGGAAGCCCAGTTCTGCAACCAGCAACCTTCTTCCACAGCATGTGTGACACAAAAGAAGGCTGCAAGTTGCACACATGAAAGATGGGTGCCACTGCCCCCAAAGTGGATTCTTCACTCATTCCTGGTCTGAACCCAGCTGAGACAACATGCTATGCTGAAATGGCAGCCCTTCACAAACCACGGGTTATCTCAGTGGGTTCTTCATGATTAAGCCATGGCTTCATAGCACAGCTGGAATACAACCTCACTACAAGCCACATTTCAGCAACAACCCAGACTCAGCCCTCCAGTAGAGGTTGCCATGCTGTCTGAACCTAATCAATGTAGGCACCCTAAGAGGAAAAAGTACTATTGCCATGCTCCTGCAGGTCCTCTTTCCACCACATCACTGCTGAAGACCTCATGAAGTTGGTCTGAAGGCCTCAGGTTATCCACCCCTGCTGTAATGGTCTGTTCTCCTCTTGCATTGTATTTTAGGGGCCGTGTCCCCAGGAGCCCGGATGAAGACCTGGAAGGAGTGGATGAGAAGTTCTTCCAACTGATCGAGCAGCTTAACTCACAGAAGTGCGTTTTTGGTTAGGGAAGTAGTGAAGACAGCAAGGTGTGGGTGGGGGAAGGAGAGGACCACTGGTGGAGATGGGCGGGGAGGGAATGGGGACCCTGGAAAAAGCAGGGGTGGCCAGAGGCAACAGAAGAAAAATTGTGGTGGAGAGAAAATGTCAGTGTGCCATTGGTAATAGCTCTGTATTGATGGAGTGGAGGAACTGCACCTGGCAAAATTCCCACCTCTGCAGGGAACATGTTGCTTTGTGCAACAGAAGAACTTCCATATAGAGAGGGAAAGGAATGGCAAAAGAAGAGGGAAGGTTAATTGTGGAAGAGCAGACATTTCGCTGGAGAAATCAGTGCTGTTAGTTCATTCTTGTACCCAAAACTATGGCCTGAACCAGCTAGCTCTTCCTCTGTTACAAGCATGGGGAACATCTGGTCATCCAGATGTTGACCCACAGCTAAGGATGTGGGAGAAATCCGCAGTGGGCTCACATGAGTCTGGGTTTCAATGAACCCAACCTGCAGATTCTGCACCTGGCTGCTTCTTTAATTTTATTTAATTTGGGGCAAATTTAGACATTTAAAAAGAAGCAACAAATGAAAATGAGTGTTTTTGGATAGTCTAAAGCACACAGATATGCATTTGGGAGGACCTGTAGCTTTTTGGAAGTGCAAATATGCACAAATGCATGCAAACTTATTTGTGCAAAATCTACCCAATTCTATCAGTGAGCAGACTATAGAAGTAAAAGCACCCACAAATCAAAGCATGGATGGATCAGAGTTTACAAAGATCTGATAACCCTACAGTTACATAATCCCTGACCATGTGACTAATTCTGTGTAAGGTCTGGGACACGGGCAGCAGAAAGCTGAACAGATATATAGTCAGTAAACTATATTACCAAAGCCTAGTCACCAGCCAGTTCCAAGTCATTATCCAGAGCTGGCCAAGGTCAAACCAGGAACAAACAGAGAAGCAAACAAAGTGTAGTCCAGATAGCAAAGTGCAGTCAAAACAAGCCAGAGGTCAGGAGCCAAGAAGATAGCACAAGGGCAGAGAAACCTTTGTAGTAGGAGCAGCATCCAGATACCACAGAGAGCTTCAGCACACTGGAAATCAGTGTTGCTGAGGCAGCTTCTGGAGGGAAGAGCCACCTCTTAAATAGCTCTTTCCCCAGAGGTCCCAGGTGACATTCACCTGGCATGGCAGCATAGTCTGGTAGTAATTCTCCAACACCCAGGGCTGTTATTCTGGTGCTTGGCCAGCAGGAGGAGCACTGAAGCTGCCCAGATCCTGAAAGGCTGATGGGGACTGGATTCCAGCATTCCCAGTGTCTCTTTATTTTATCATATTTGAGGCTCCATAGCACTGTATGCAGAATCCACTTATCTGGCTACCCCTTGCCCCCCACAAACTGGAAACCCAGGACAAGGTCTTTTGAAAGAGAGACTAGCAAAAAATAACAGATTTATAGACATTAACAGTGCAGGAAAATATCTGTGCAATCACCTTGTGTGAAATTTATTTATTAATTTAGGATATTTTTCAGATGTCCATTACTTTCGTCTCTGGACGGCTTACAATAAAATCTATAAATACAATATACATATCCCAAAGAACAATAAATTAGAAATGCCAGACTGTACATAGCATGGGGTGTCAGCATGTGCTTGCTTGAGCAAGCGGGCTGCAATGACAACACTTCCCGCTGTAAGATTTGTCACCTAAGTGCTCAGGAAAGAAAACTGGACCTGGATGAGTGAAGGCTCTAGGAGACTCATGCCAAATATGTGGATAAGTTGACCCTGAAAATCAGGAAACATTTAATGGTGCTTGTTCTTATAAAATGGGGACAAGGAACCAGGGAGGAGGAAGCATATGTAGATAAGGCTGGGAGGGTGACAGCAGAGCAAAAAACTGCTTATTTATCAAATCTATATTTATTTTATTTATATGATTTCTATGTTGCCCAATAGCCAGGACTCCCTGGGTGGTTGGCAACAACTGCCCATCCTTTGCTTTGGGTGTTGCATAGGGAAGTCTGAGTTAGTTAGGGGAGGGTGGTGCATGAAAGCTTTAAGAGATAGCATCAGCTGAAGCTTCTCTTCTGATTCTTGTCCCCCTTGTAGGCAATGGAAGAAGTCAGAAGATCTGAATCGCATCACACTGTACTTCAAGGAGCAATCCCTTGAGAAGGAGGTGACCTGTAGATCAATTGGGCTTTTTCCCCGAGGGTGAAGGGTGCTTATGCTCCAAGTATGGAAGCAGATCTCTGAGATCTATCTATCTATCATCTATGCGATCTATGAGAAAGGGGGTCAGCTGGATGGATGAACTGGTTACCCCAAATGGGCAGAGAAAGCAAGTGATCACTATGGGGTTTCTTATCCCTTACAGCTCCTCTTCTAAGGTCTATAGAAGCTAACCGTGGTACCAACTCCACCCCCACCAATAAGTTCTCTACCACGGAGCACCAGGGATAGTTCTTACATAGCTCAGAATAATGGCTAAGAGGCCCAGTGAGATAGAAATTAATGCCTCCCCTGTGAATGGGGACTTTTGAGGTGGTTCACTGTCAGTAGGAAAAAGGAAACAACACAAAACCACAGAATAAGGCCAGGCAAAACCTCAAAAAAAAAAAAAAAAAGCTCTGAAAGACTTAAACAGAGGTACTCAGCAAAAAATAAGTGAAGTGAAAATGAGAAGGCGCACACCTGCAGTACAATTACAAAGCAAACTCTCTCCTGGGTTTGAGGAACTGGCCAGACAAGGTGATCCCAGCAGCACTGTTGGAGTTATCTCTGAAAAGATCAGTCTCTCTTCCCGGGGTACAGTATTGAGTTCCACAGCCCAGGTGCCAACACCAAAAAGGCTGTGACAGTCTGACTCATATATCCATCTGCCACATCTCAGATGGTGGACTGGCACAGAAAAGGCCTTTTTTTGATGGCTAAAAAAAAAAAAATAGCAGTTAGACCCCATTGACACAATAGTGACTTTTTTCTGATTCTCACTATTAAAAGATGTGGTGATTGCCACAGGCATCAGAAGATGGTAAAAAAGAAGATTTGGGTTCAGACTGGTAGAAAAATGCTATGAGTGTCTGTTGTGCATTGACTTTATCCTTTTCTTAGAAATCCCTCCCATTCCCCCCCCCCCCAAAAAGTGGTTTTGTGTTTTGGAGCCCAATCCCTACTCCTGCCTTGAAGTTAGATAGACAAATTACCTTTTTGAGTGTCCTGTGACTGGCCATGTCCACCATGGAAGCTGTCCAACTAGGTCAGCAAGTGCCCAGGCCAAAGTTGAGATTATCTCAGGAATAACAAGGAGAGAAGCCAGTCCAGTTGAGAGTTATTCATGTGAGCTCCAGTGTAGGATCAAAGCAATCCCCATTTCAATCTGCCAAGTCAGTCATACCAGGCTTTCTGGGCCAGTCAGTGGTATCTCAGAGGGTGGTCCAGGTGTGCAACCAAAAGTCTAGGAATCTGTCAGGTCCAGCAGAGCAAGGTGAAGCACAGAGTTTAAATACTGTTGTTTGCAGCAGTGGACTGCTTTCAACTGGGCTAACAGAGCTCGTCATCAGCCTGCATAGCTGGTTCATCAGATCATCCAGTTGCCTTTAAGGGATGCCCCATATTTCTGCATATGTCTTCCATTTCTGCTGATTCACTATTCAAAGAGAATTGTCTCTGATTCCTGCATTTTAGATCCTGCAAGGGAAGTTCAGGAACACCACAGAAGGGGGCGGGTTGGCTTTGTGCATGATGCATGACTGGCCCTACGGCAATCAAAATTATGCAAACTAAACAGGGATCTTGCATGGAGATGACATACCTAAAATGACTATTCTTTCTTGAAAATACTGCTAGGGTTTGGTCTGTGTTCAGGATATTCACTGGGTTTTCTCTCCCTTTCTCCTTTGCACTCCCTAGTACCGCCTCTCAGCACTCCCATCTTTTAACTACTACACGGCCTGTACCTTCCTGGTTTTCACCTCCAACTTCATCATCCAGATCCTCGTGGTTTATAAGTAAGGAGGAGCAGGGGGTCTGTGGCAGGTAGCAGTGGTGGGGTGGTTGTTAATCTAAGCAAGGCTGGACCGAAAGCAAGAAAAGACTCCTTGTCAAGATCAAGAACACTGGGCCAAACTGGCCATTAGCTTTAATGGATAGCCATGACTCTTTTTACTTCTGCAAGAGGGGTGGAGGAGAATGTATTCTGGGTACTAAGCACATGGGGAAGTGAGGTTTGTATCTTTCCCCCAGTACAAAAATCCCCCAGTCCAATTTGTGGCTAGCATCCTTAGGAAATAAACCCCTGTTGATAGTAACAAGAAGTTTTTTTGGTTAAATGATCCAGCTTTGGGGTGGTGTGGGGTCACTTTCCTTCTGATTGTTGAAAGCCAAGGGGAGAGATCGTCTTTACTTCCCTGCACTGAATCTCTCGTAGCGTCTCCCCCCAAAACCCCTGTGCACATGGAACTTATTAAAGAAAAACAAGATATGTAGGTGCATCATATCTATAAAGCAAGTGCCTACTTTGGCCCTTGGAGGAAGCCTGAGGGCCAAATCCAGCTCCCTAGGGTCTCCAAGGGGGCTTGCCCAAGCCCCCTTTCCCAAAACCACTCATCATTTGGTGGCACCTTGACTTTTGTGCAGGTTTTCCTCATTCTAAAAGTATGAAGTGCCTTCCTTAAGCTTTGCTTGCTGACACATGCTTCAAGCGAAACACTGAGGATAATCTCAATATTTTGGCACCATCCCCTTTCCCTTCACCCTGTCCACCACAAGAATGCAGCCCCTAAGGGATTTTCTGACATGGGATCCAGCCCTCAGGAGCTGAAAGACGTTCAAGACTTCTACTTTAGAGACACTTTGTGGAAGCAGCTAAATTTCTGATGGATGAAGCAGGCAAGATGTGATCCACTGGAGCAGTGATGGGCCTCCATAATTTTTCACAGGACATTAGTTGCAAAACCAGTGGGTGAAATGGTCAGCTGGCTTCTGGACTAAGATAGTTGATGGTTCCTTGTTTCAAGCAATGGTTGCTGTGGTGAGATGCACTGCAACGTGGAACAGTAACAAGGATGGAACCAGGGCGTGCAAATAGTGGTGGTCAGGATCTGAGAACTAAGACACTTAGAAAATGCCAGCTGGGCCTTCCGTTTGCAAAATTTGAATTCAATTGGTGCAAAGACAAGCCAATTTGATGCCTCATCTCCTCCTTTCCATCCAGGACAGAAGCCTTGGGGATATCCTATGGAATTTCCTTCTTCCTCTTCTTCCTCCTCCTCCTCACCTGCTTTGCTGGTCAACTGGCAGTAAGTCATCTTCAGGTTCATTATATTTCTTGATGTTTCTGTTGAGGGCTCCATGGGGAGTATGGCTATGACCCAGCTCTGTGGTCTGGGGGTTCAAGCTGGTTGGTTGTTCCTGCTGCTTCCACTCACAGAAGATTGCACAGGTCTCAATTTATTTGGTTGAAGGGATGGCCTGAGAGATTACACAAAGGAAGGATGCTGTTCAGAGGAAGCCAAAGTCTTGACCTTGGCTGTTTTCCTCCAGTTGGAAGTAACCCATGCCAGGAGCACAGCAACAGAGATTTTGTGGCTTCAGCACAAGTGGAGGAGGCATTCATCTTGCTTTGCCCATTAAGCCCACTTTAAATGGCACAGGTCGTGTGGCGCAAGAGCTGCATTGCTTGGACCAGGAAGCTTGCTCAGCCAGCCATGAAAGTGAGTGGCTTTGAGTGTGTCACCTTCTACCACTGTAATTTCCCAGGGTCATTCTGAGGCTACATAGTGTGGGAGAAGAGAACCACGTGAAGACAAAGTTCTGGAGAAATGATAGAGAGATAAAAATCTTACAAGCATAATGAAAGTATTAAAATGAATGCCCCTTGCTATGCCTTGGGGGGTATCTTCTTGAGATGCAACAGAAATCTATCATAATAAGTCAGAACGTATAGATGGCTCCATCCATCTGTACTTCAGTGCCATAGCACCAAGTCTGCAAAACCTATCCCCCTGAAACTTGCCCTGCATACTAAAGTGTCCATGGAGGAGTGCCTATCATTCACCCTCCAGGTAATGTTATTTTTAAACATGTTCATGTTACTTAATTTTAATAAGTCCATTTGGCTGAAAATTGCTATTCTGTCTTTAGCCTCCAGGGTCAGTCTTTCATCACTAGAACATAGTGTTGCAGTCCATACAGTTAAAAGTTACGGGAGGTTAGCAGGGCAAGAGGGAGAGTTATATAACTGCCTGTTTCTCAGAAGTATAGGTGCACCAGAGCTGGGGTCCTTCTTAGAACTGCCAGCTGTCATGCCTTTTGCTGAGACAGAAAGGTGCAAGTCTTCAGCTCTCGACAACTTGAGAGCTTGAAAGTGTTGCTATAACAATCTAAGGACTATTTCAATCTGGGCAAAGCCAGGTTGCTTTACTAGTTCTTAATAAGCTGACGGTTATATTGATGAGGGAGGTAAAGGGAATTTATTTTTTAAGACCCAAGAACCAAGATCCTGGCTCAACACAAAGCTTTTATCTCATGTCTGTGCTCTTTCTTTGCACCAGAAATGTTTCCTGAAAGGCCCAAAGGCCTTATACTGGGTCCCCTCCATCTCGGCCAATGTCTGCACCCAGCCGTGGCTACGGGTCTCACTCGGCATCATCACCATCCTGGTAGTCCTCACCATGGCTGTGCTGAACCTGGTATGTGGCCATGGGAGGGCAGGAGGCCAGAGGAGCAGAAGCGTTGCTAGGCAAGAAAAAGATCTGGGGATCAAGGTTGCTATCTTGTGCCATGAGGTTGTCTTCAACTTAGGGTGATCCTGTGAACGAAGGCCCTCCAAAGTGACCTTTCATGGCAGCCTTGCCCAGCTCAGTAATTTCCAGGTGGTAGCTTCCTTTATGGAGTCCATACATCTCCTATTTGGTCTCCCTTTTCTTCTTCTGCCTCTTTCTTTCACTTTCTTTCATTGCCTGGTCTTCTCCAGGCAGTCTTGCCTTCTCATGATGTGTTCAAAGTATAACAGCCTCAATTTTGTCATTTTTGCTTCTAAGGAAAGTTCTGGTTTGATTTGATCTAGGACCATTTTTGTGTTGAGTCAGGGAATTCACAAAGTTCTCCAGCACCATGTTTCAAATTTTCAATTTTCCTCTTCGTCAGCTTTCTACACTGTCCAGCTTCCACACCCATATACACAGAGGAAACTAGCCTATGTAAAATGTACCTATGCTATTTTATACCAATATGTGCAAATATAACTATGCAAAATTGCAAGGATTTACTTGCATTTCCAAAAAGGCTAACCTAGCCCATTCATTTCCATTTAAATTACACCCAGTAAAATAAAATTATTAATTAGTTTCCACTTTAGCTCTCCTAGCATTCCAAACTAGTTGTTTAGCTGCAGTGACAATGAATTTCCAATGGTTTGTGAGCAAGTGTGGAAGGTGGACCAAAAAGAGTGACTAACAGAGTCACTTCCCCACCATGGGGAAGGCTGACATTGCACCAGTTGAAACTGTTTTTCTAAGTTATGTGGGGTGGAATGAGTGGGGGATTGCAGCATGTGGAAGTGGGCTACCATTGTCCCTGGGAATTGTCCCCTGCCTGGCAATAGTGCTGAGAAAAGTCTCCTTGTACTGCCAGCAGAGGACACACCCAGGTTGGGGAAAAATCTGGGGGCCTAGTAAGTCAATAAAGGGCCAGGTAGGGCACGGCTAGGGCTAGGGATGCAAAGATCAGGCCAGAATCTGTCTCTCTTGTGCTTGCTGGATTTTTCCACCACATTTGATCCTGGCCAGGAAGTGATCCAAGCTGAGGCCAGCACTTGGGAATGCTAGCCACCTCTTTGCACAACGTATGCAATTCTTTGCATCAAGTACGGAAAGCTCTCACAGCAGATGCATGGAAGCTGAAATGTGCTGGATCTGTCTTCTTGTTGGATACTCATGCAAACACTTGGAGTGAGGTGTGCCCAGGGAAGAGTGAAAGTGGACCATTTTCCAGGGAGCTGAGCTGAGGAATCTGATGGATTTCCACTCCCAAACCAGATTCTTTGCTCCAAGTCTTGGCTGAGGGAGGCAGGGTCTAATGTTGTTGTGATGGGAGATGAGAATCATAGAATAGTAGAGTTGGAAGGGCCAGGAAGGCCATTGGGTCCAACCCCCCGCTGTTGCAGGAGACCATGTTACACCATCCCACTCTGATGGCTGTCCAGTTTCTTTTTGAATGTATCTGGTATGGGAGATCCAACCACATCTCTGGGCAGCTGGTTCCACTGTTGTATTGCTATGAAAGTGAGGAGGACGCAAATGTTTGGGTTCTTTTTTTTGTGGGGGGGCATCCAGGTGATCTGAATTTTCTATAGAAAGAAAGAATAATTTGAAGGCAATGTTGCAGCCTAAGTGTGGTGTAGTGGTGAAGAGTGCTGGACTGGGATTCAGACAACCTGGGTTCTTATCCTCAGTCAGTCAACCCAATTGGGTGGCTTTGGGCCAGGCTCAGTCTCTCAGCTCAACCTAATTTGCAGGGTTGTTGTTTTGGGGATAAGATTGAGAGCAGGAGGAAGAGAATGATGTGAGCCACTTTCTAATCTTTGTAAGAAAAAAAGGCAGGATATACACCTATATATTTAATTAATTGCAACGATACTTTCTTTAAAGAAAGAAGTGACATTTTTTAAGCTGAGTGGTTGATGCCTTGTAGAAGTTTTAGCTGACTAATTTGTTAAGTAAATTTGCATAAGGGTAAAGTTCTGCAGAAGAGTCACATTTCCTTTGTCTTTAAATAATGCAGACATGGCAGGACATCCCTGCCATGACAGAAGAAAGGAAATGTGAAAGAAAAGAGGAAATGCCTCTTCTAACATGCTGTGTTTGTCTGTAAAGTTGTGTGCAGTGGTGGGGTGCTACGAGCATTTTTTGGTGTGTTGATTGTTTTTAGTATTCACCAGGTGCAAAGTACTGATTAAGAGAGAAGTAGTTGTACTACTAATAATGGGGTGGCTTCAGAGTTAGACTTGAGTAGACTTATAAGAAACTTAAACCCCACTGATATAAATAGCTCCACACTATGGAAGACCAGTTCTGGAACCACCCCTAGCATATGGGAAGATTGGGTGGGTGGATGGATGGATGGATGAATGCAGACTACATTGGAAGATCATGTGAAGATGGATACACAGCCAGACTGACAGAAAGAAAAGCAATAATTCTGGATACCCTTTTAGTGGATGATGAACCAAGACAACTAGCGAGAACCTCCACAATCAGAGGCCATCCCCAAATATCTGTTGCAGGGTGGATAGAGAGGCAATGTTCAGGGAAGATGGTGGGCTTCATGCCTGTCTTGTGGTCCTTCTGAAGGCCATTGGTCTCTCACTACTGGTCTAGAGTTACTATTGGTCTGAAGAGTGGGCCCCTTGTGAGGTTGGAGCACCTTATTTATTCCATTGGTATCCCAATCTTCAGAGAGGTCTTGTACAGTAAAGCGGTTCACTTCAGTAAAAAGAAAGGCAGGTCTTGTTGCCAGGTTTACAAAATAAGAAGCTGAGATACACAGAAGGAAGAGGAGTACAAGGAAATGGTGGGAGAGGGAGATCAGTTCTTTGATTAGGAATGGGTACGAAATCTCTTGGCTTTGCATTTCAGTGCATCATTTAATAGAAATTGCATACAAAAATGCTTTGCATTAGGGAAACCTGCTTATGGATTTGCGTACATTAAAAAGTGTGCGTACAAAAATACACATGTTGAGAGCCGTTGTGCCAGTGTGTAGAGGGAGCTTTAGGGAAACTGTTGCAAACAGATATGGAAATGAGAAATCGAGTCCTCCGGAAATGGGCAGCTGTGCCCATCCCTGTCTGCATGCCAGATCAAAGTGACTGGTCATGCGTATCCTGTTTAGGTCATGCTGATTTCCCTTGCTGAGGTTGTCACACTGAATATCAATGGTTGGCTCATGCTCGTTTGAGCCATGTTGAGGTCAAAGTGAACTTTCCCTTCCTCCTCCAGTTCTAGGGCAGGAAACACATGGGTCTCAGAGCCCTTCCTGGTGGGGGCAATGAGGGGGAGCTTTTTGTGCCTCCCCCATCATATCAATGTTACTCCAAGATTACAGGACTTGCCTCAGGCCCCCAGCAGCCTTTGGTCCCCTGGCAGATGGCACAAGCTAAGCTAATCCATGTTCTCTTCTGATCCCTTCTATCCCTTGCTGATTGCTGCTCCTTAGTTCTTTATGCCAGAGACCTCCTGCTTTTCAAGACCTCCAAATTCCACCATGGCGGGTATGAACGTCACGCAAGAGTTTGTTCGCTCTGACTCTCTCTTCAGTGTGCCGGTAAATATGGAGGCTCCTGGGTGATTCCCTTCTGTGTTTCCACAATGGACTATGATTTCTATCTAATTGTTTCTCTTCTGTATATTCCTATTTCTCCCCCCAGTATTACATCTACTGCTGCATCTTGGGTTTCCTCTCATGTTCTCTCTTCCTGCATATGAACTTTGAGCTCAAGCTCACCATGCTGATGCTCTGCCTCGTCGTGTACAATGTGCTGTTCCTTCACACCCACTCATGGCTCTCAGACTGTTATGTTTCCTGCCTGTACCCCAACCAGACAGCTCTCAGGTAACTACTCCTCAAGGAATCCACATCTCCCTTTGCCTTTGTCAGAACAAAAACCAAGGGGAGGCTACTGAATCTCTCTCATGCTAGAGATTTTCTATTTCTAGATCATATGGACTGCTATTTTGAAGGTACACATGGTGTGGGAAAGGGTGACCAAAATGCTCAAAGCACATTTTATTTGTTGGATGAAAAGGCAAAAAATGTTATTATTTTAGAAACTGGATAATGAAAGAACAGGAAAAGGAGCTGGAATGGGACACAGCAGAATTAGATGTATAAAACTGAATTTAATTAGAATTGCGGATCAGTTAGAATTTTGTGTATGAAGCTATGTATGGCATGTAGCTGTAGTGAGGATCAGTAGCTTAGGTGGCTTTAGAACAGGGTGAGACATATTAAGCAGGAAGCTGGGTAATTGAACCCTGAACTTTGATGAGTTGCACTTGGAGCTGGTAGTCACATGTCAAAGATGGTGGTTCTTTTCTGTAAGCACACTGGGATATGGTGAGAGAGGCAGAAGGTCAACTTGTGCAAAACAGAAGAGAATCTCTCAAACATTTTGCAGTAGTGGTCAGTGGTTCTGATCAGAGAAGCTCTGCAGTGAGTTGGACACTTTCCTCCTTCCTTCTGGGTTCAAACTCAAGACAACCTGTTGAAGTGCAGTCCTTTTATTGGATCTCCACAGATTACAAGACTGTAGGAACTCTCAATAGATAAACTCGCTCTAGTTGTGGGAGAAGCATCTGTCCATGTAAAGAGTAAAACCCAAGTGGAAGCTTCAACTCCATCCTCAGGATGACTTTTTCTGCTTGAGGGCAAGATGGCCCAAACAGCAAAGCCTCTCCAGATGACCATTTTCTTCTCCCAGTGCCACCTCACAGGGTCAGGGAACCAGGCCTTACATCTGTTCTTCAACCCTCCTGAAAAACCTTCCATCCCTTCCAAAGCAGGCTGATGCTCATGCTTTGCCTGCAAAACTTCACCTGGAGACCTTGGGACTTCAAAGTCCTTTCCCCTCCTCACTCTCACTCATTTTCTTCCTCTGAACCCAATAACAATTTGATCTGGACAGTATTCAGTGACCCAGAGATGGGCCACTTCTCTCCAGGTGCTACTCAAAGTGGATGCATTTCCTTGCGAAAAAATGGGGCCTTCCTGCCCTCATGTGTAGAAATGGTCAAGAGGTGGGGCATGTCCTCCATTAGGTACTGCAGCCATACCTAAGACGGTTTGCCTTTTCCCCACAATGCAGACTAAGAGAAGTGCTTATTTTAGGTTAAGGTAGAGACCCTGCAGATGATGGAGATGGTCTAACTCTCTTCTCTTTTAATCCCTTACTCACAGGCCCGGAGTGTTGAAGGAGCCCAAGACGATGGGTGCATTCTCGTTCTTTGTCTTCTTCTTCACACTCTTGGCTCTGGCCCGGCAGGTAAAGGAGTTTTCAAGCTTAGGAAGACCTTCCACTGGACAAAAAAGCCCATTTTTCTTATCCTGTATTTTAAAAAGCTTCTCCCTTCTGAGATGCTGTTGTGTTGACTTGCTGGAAAAGGAAGTGCAACTCCCTGCTGAAGGTGGCTGGGTGGAAATCTTCTCCATTGTCATTTATTTATTTAAAATATTTATTTGCTATCCCATTACTAAAACTCTCTGGACAGCTTACAAAGAATACCACCAGCATGCAAAGACACCCTCATTCAGGTTTCAGCTGGTCTGTTGCTGAGTTTCTAGCTGGGGGTGGGGGACTGCCTGTTAATACTCTTGTTGCATACGAATGGTCTTTTAATTTATTTCTTTTTAAAGCTGGGTTTGTCTTTAATCTGGAGTTATTGTTAGCAGCCTTGGGTGCCTTTTTTGTGGAGGTGATGATGGAGAGGTGGGACATGGATGGAATACACGAATTGAATAGTTGGACTGAGGGGCAAGAGGACTGGGGTGGAGGCCCAGCACTGTGTTGCTGATATCAGGTGTAGCAAGAAAGAACAGGACTAGTTGGCCAGTGCCCCCATCCCGAGCACAGAAAGCACCAGTCATGGTTGCTTTCCTGTGCAAAACACGGCACTGCCATTTCCTGTCTCTTTTTAGGCTAGTTACTTGTACCACCACTCTGCTTTCTTTCCCCTTCCTCTTTTGTTTGTGGTTTGAGTGTTTGTAGTCCTGGCCTGATTGGCTTCAAAAGCATGTTTCATGTGGTTGTGGAGGCTGAGTGGCTGAGAAAGTTTCCGTTCTCCTTAGGTATCATTTCTCATCTTTGAGACTGAGCACAGTGGAAAAAATAGTGCCTAAGTTGTCGGGTTTGGCCCTGATGCATCCTTGCTTTCAACGTTTTCCTGTGACCAGGGAAAGCCTCTGCAAGACAGATCAGAGGGGCAGAATTCAGCTCCCTGTGCCACACCCCTGCAGTGATGTTCAGGTGTGTCATGTGCAACACAACTGCTCACATATTACGCTGGGCTGTGTGAGATCCCAGATCTGTCTGCAACTGGTAACAGCAGTGTTGATGGGTTCCCTTTCCATCCTTCATTGGGATTGTGGTAAGGAAGTTACAGGCCGGTGCTTTCCCTTCTTTGGCATGGTCCCACTGAAACCCCACTCTTCTGCTCTTAGTAATTCTGGACAGATGACATGGTACCTAATGCCACATTTAACTTCATGGCCAGATTGGCTGATTCTCGGCCTGGCAACATGCAGTGGGAACTGTTTACTGCAACAGATTAGTAAACAGTTTAATGATATGAAATGCCTGGAATGGTAATGAGGTCAAATTTCACTTAAGAAGAAAGTAAATTTGACCTAATTCCTGCTTTCTTGTGGTTTGCAGATGAATTTTGGTGGCAAACTGCAGCCAGTCTGAACTTACTGGCTTTTGTGGTTCATGTTTGACATCTAATCTATCTATTCCCTTTAGTTTTTCACCACTCTGTAATCCTCATCTCAGAATTTGAAACTGTGTGTGTGTGTATTCCAAATAGATCAAGTCAACAAGTAGACATTTTTGGCCTCCCTTTAGGGGGAATTCTAGAGAACATCAGCAGAAATATGGCCTGTGGCAAGTCAAAATGTTCCTTGGATTTGCTGTACAGTTTCCCACTACTGGATTAATAGATCTACACATGAGAGGCATGGACTGTGTTGCTGAGACTGACCCTTCCTTTCCTGCCCGAGGATCCAAAATGTCAGGCAGGTCATTACAATGCAGATCTTGAATGGCCATTCTCAAATAACAAGACAATGTGACTCTAAAGCCCTCTAGCAAGTTGGCCAATAAGCCTCTGCTCATGTAAAGAGTGATGAGCTCAAACAAGAAACTTGTCCCCAGTCCTTCCCTTTCATTGAAGCTGCCATCAGTCTAGCTCCTGCTGGTGGAAAGGTGAGACCTACGCAAGCCTTCTAACAGGGTAGGTCACCTCTCCTGAAGCCTCATCAGGAAGTGGGCAACACAGCAGCTCTCCCTGCTCTCCTGGGCCCCACTCACCTCTTCCAAGACATGTCTGTTCTCAGGATCAACCTGGGAAACTGCAGGCATCAACCTTGATGGATCTTCAAAGATTTCTGCCCGTGTGGTCTTCCTGCCCTCCTGTGACCTCTTCCTTGATGTCCTTCCACTCAGAATCTGATAGCACAGGCCCTTAGAAGGTCAGCAAAGAGCGTGCATCCAGCCCACTCACTACAGTTGCTTTTGTAATATTGATGCCACACTTCATGCACACAACTTTTGATACCTTCCAAATAAATAAGCAAAACCCATGGAGCCCTGCCAAAGCTACACCAGAACAGGAGAAGATGGAGGTCTTTAGAAGGTATGGGCAACACCCAAACCCAGTGAGAGTCATACCCTTCTCCTACTGTTGAAATTGTGGCTGCAGCAGTACCGGTTAGCAGCAGTGAAGAATCAGTTCTTCATCTTAACAATGAGTCATGCAAAGCTTCCCAGAAAAAGCAGCATGTTTTTAGCCACAGTGAATTTGACACAGGAAGTCCTGAGTGGGCTGCAAGATGCCCACCCCGGCTTCCCAGAAGCCATGTTTTCCTCCATCATGCAAAAAGGTGGGGAGAACCCTGAGGGTAGCTTGAGATATTTTTGAGCAGCAGATGACTTTGAGAGTTTCTCTTTTTTCCTTCTGTCTTTTGATTTGGCTTTTCCTTCAGCTGTTCACCAATAGTGGAAGTGGGTTTAGGGGAAAGCATCTGCCAGGTCTTTAGTTTGGATTAACCATTTGACAAATGCATATGTTGGGAAAATTCAGATAGATCCTGGCAGAAAAGGGTTGCTTATGTGCCTTTGTATTATAAAAATACCCCTTTCTCAGAAAACACCCAAAACATGAGCTAACCTTCTCCCATTCCCTCCCTCCCTCCCTCCCTATCCCAGAATGAGTATTACTGCCGCTTAGATTTTCTCTGGAAAAAGAAGTTCAAGAAGGAACGTGAGGAGATTGAGACCATGGAGAACCTTAACCGTGTCCTGTTGGAGAATGTGCTCCCTGCAGACGTCGCCCAGCAGTTTATCCGCCAGAACCGCCGCAACGAGGTGAGTCCTGAGGCTCAGGAAGCACAGCCATGTGGGGGAAAGCCACCTCTCAGGTAATGCAGCTGCACATTTGCTTGTTTGCAGCCGGATGAGCAGGTTTTCATGCTGTCCTTGACTTCATGGTTTGGTTTGACTTACGATTTTCTTTCCCCCTTGGCCTATTTCAGAGGCATCGAGGCTTAGGACAGGGACCCAATCCAACCTCTCCTGGGTTCCCCAGATGGCCACACACCTTTCCCCAAATAAGAATTTCCAATCTTTTCTGCAGTCTCCCCCTGCTCTCCCCCAATATAAAAGTTTGAAATGTTTGCCCTCCAGCTTGGTTCCTGGCTGTAAGAACTTCTATGGCCAAATTCCTTGCCCTGCTTCCTTTGCATCCTGCCCGGCCAAACACTGGAATGTCACCACCAGGAGTTCCTCCAAACTGGAATTTGCCTCTTGGGATGAAAGAGTAGCCATCTCCATGGCATGTACCTTCCTCCCACCTGTCTGATCCTCAGAACAGCCCTGAGGTGGCTTTAACTGAAAGGAAGGGGCTGGGCCAAGGTCACCCAGCAAGCCTTGAGGCTGTGTGAGAGATAGGCACCCAGGTCTCTGCAGTCTTAGTCCCTTCCCCACACACTCCACCACTCTCCAAGCTGGGCTGATGGTATGGAAGGCTCTGAAGTTCTTTGTGCTTTGGTGGCATCTGCAGGATGAGGCAGGATGAGACTTGCTGGTGAGTAATGGAGCACCAGAGACAGGTGTGGAGTGAGGGTGGATGTCTTGCTGAAGCATTTCCCTCATAGCATGGTTGAGGGCTCCTGAAAAAGGAGAATCCAGAATAGGTGTGGGGAGCCTGCAGCCCTCCATATGTTGCTGGACTACAACTCCCATCAACCTCAGCCAGCCTGAGCAGAGCTGTCATTCAGCAACGCATAGTGCAGAAGTTCTATGCAAGTTCCCCCAGTACAGCTCACTACTTATTTATTTATTAAAAACTTTTATACCCTGTCCATTTATTAAAAACTTTTATACCACTTTGACATCTTGGGACGGCTTTCAAAAAAGGACAATAAAATAACAAAACAATACAGCATCCAGCAATCAAGATAAAAACCCCAGTTAAAACAAACTAAACATTAAAATAGTGTAAAAATAAAAAGGTTTTCACATGATGCCAAAAAGAATAAAGCATCAGCACCAGGTGAACCTCTCTGAGGAGAGTATTCCATAGATGGGGTGCCACCACAGAAGAAGGCCCTTCTTCAGGTAGCCACTCTCCTAATCTCCTTCAAGGAGGGCTCCCAGAGTGGGACCTCTGCCTTAGATCTCAAGGGATGGAAGGGCATACATGGAAGGAGGCGCTCCTTCAGGTATCCAGGACCCAAGCTGTGTAGGGCTTTGTAGGTCATCACTAGCACCTTAAATTGGGTCCAGACTTCAATTGGCAACCAGTGTAACAGACAGAGGACTGATGTTATATATGAGTATCCTCCAATTCCTGTTAATATCCTGGCAGCTCTATTCTGGACCAACTGAAGTATCTGGACCATTTTCAAGGGCAGCCCCACATAGAACACATTACAGTAATCTAATCAGGAAGTTACCAGAGCATGGGTCACTGTTGCTAGGCTCTGCTCATCCAGGTAAGGGCGCACAGCCCTGGTTCTCCTAAAGGGTTAGAAGCTCCCCAGATGACCCACACAGCAGAATGTGGATCTCCTTGGCATGGAATTTTAAGAGGTGCTATGGCACAGGGTTCTGATGGTCCTACTGCACCCTTTCTCCGCCAGCAGGATCTTTACCACCAGTCTTACGACTGTGTCTGTGTTCTATTCGCTTCCATCCCTGACTTCAAAGAATTCTACTCCGAATCCAACG
This sequence comes from Varanus komodoensis, assembly GCF_004798865.1. Classification (NCBI taxonomy): domain Eukaryota; kingdom Metazoa; phylum Chordata; class Lepidosauria; order Squamata; family Varanidae; genus Varanus; species Varanus komodoensis. The sequence continues at coordinate 141,883 of NW_025335543.1, forward strand.
TCAACCACGAGGGTCTTGAGTGTCTTCGGCTACTCAACGAGATCATTGCTGACTTTGATGAGGTATTGGGAATTCTAGTACTTACTAGTACACTTGTACTTTTTTGGGTGGGGGTATAGATTGGCACAGTTTGGAGGTAGGGTCCCCAAGCCTTCATTATTGGAGAACTCAGTCTCTGTGAGAAGGGGTTCCAAGGCATAGGGTGATGGAATCATGCGAAGCCAATGGTGGTAGGAATCCCCTTTCATGATCTTTTGCCTTTTACCCCAAGAATTAAGCCTACCATTTGGGCAGCGGGGGAAAGTGTGTGAAAGGGAGAGAAATTCTCCCCACTGCAGCTGCTCCATGTTTACCCCTTCACTGCTCATCTCTCTCTTTAATTTCCCTTTAGTCTTCACTAGAGAACTTTAGGAATTTCTGTATGACCACAGTCTGAGTCAAAATACTGCACTAGGTAGATAATTGGTATGATCCAGCAAGAATGTTCTGGGGTTCATAACTACTAGAATAAGTAACTTCCCTGCTTCTGTTTCAACAGCTCCTCCTGAAGCCCAAATTCAGTGGGGTTGAGAAAATCAAAACCATCGGTAGCACATACATGGCTGCAACAGGATTAAACATGGCGGCTGGCCAAGATAACCAACAGGTGATGCCTTCCTTCTTTCAGGATGGATCTACTGCAATCAGCTCCAACCTGGTGTCCTCCATATGTTTTGGACTTCATCTCCCATTAATCCAGCATGGTCAATGGTCAGGCATGCTGAACATTGTAACCCCAAACATCTGGAGAACAATTGGAAAGCTATTCTGTTGGCTCCCAGAACCTACTTTGGCACTGATCTGGAACTCTTAGAGTGCCTTTCCCCATTAACTTCTGTAGTGCCAGTTAAACTGATTCCAACCTGCAACATCTTCATAAGATTTTGTGAGGCTTCAGAACCTCCCAGCATG
>NW_025335543.1:142933-173393 GCF_004798865.1 Varanus komodoensis
AAAGAAAGAAAGAAAGAAAGAAAGAAAGAAAGAAAGAAAGAAAGAAACCCTCTCTTCAATTTAGCAATAAATTTTGACTGTGCAAAACCCTGATTGACTAGTTCCTGTGATGTCAGCAGGAACCCTTCCTTCTCCAGGCCCCCAGTTTAGGACTTATCCAATGGCCTATTTTCTAAATGAATAAGGTGATGAATGGAATTCCAAGAATTCAGAGGGTGAATTAATATGATGGCAACTCAATGGTAACCTGAATAAAGCAAACATTTCAAAAGGATGTCCCCCAAAAAAGAGGAAGTAGGGTGGAACAGATAGCAAAGCCCATGTTCAGTCCCCTGGTATAAGTACTCAACAGTTCATTTGTGAAACCTGGCAAGAGAGATAATGGAAACAGTACATGGGGTTTTGTTTTGCTTGTTTTCAGCACCTCTTGAGCATGTTAGTCTTTGCACTTCCTCTCCATTTGCATAGTGTGAAATATGGCCCCATGAACAAATTATTTCCTGATTACTGCTATATGATTTTTATGTCTATGATCCCAAATCCTCTGGTGTCTTTTCTAGGTATAAACCATGGACCGGTTGTAGCTGGAGTGATTGGGGCCCAGAAACCGCAGTATGATATTTGGGGGAATACTGTTAATGTGGCCAGTCGTATGGAGAGCACAGGAGTGCTAGGGAAGATCCAGGTAGGATTGTTGGAAGAATGATTTTATGGCTGGCTGTGCTGTGTCTTTCTCGCCCATCCAATTCCAGCTTTGAATCCCTCAGGCTGATTCAGGAAGACTGAGCCCATCAAATATTCTCAAGGCAACCCTTATGGATGTGGGGGTGCATCTGAAAGGTGCAAAAACTCTGGGTGGCTTCCCACCAGCAGTGGTTCCTTGACTAGATAGACCTTTGATCAGGTCAGACACTGTTCTTCTCATGTTTTCAGATTCTGGGTCCTCTTTTAGATACAAATATTTTGGGATTGAGGAAGAAGGAACCCTGTGGTTTATAATTTAGAAAAGTGGTGGAACAACTCAGGCCTAGGGATCATGTTCTGTCCTAGTGGCTTTCCAGATTTGCTCGGGTGACCACACTCCTCTGTGGCCCCACCAACTTTACACGAACCAACACTCACTTGGTGGTTTCTTGATTCTTGTGCTGTTTCCCATCCCCACCTGTTCTAAAATGTTGAAATGACTCTCCTAATCCTTAGTGGCTGTCCAAAAGAGGTTTGAGCTAGATATATACTGGTTTGGCCCCATTTGTCTTTGACCCAACCACCACTGAAATGCAAGAGTTTCCCCACAGTGGAATGTAGTCTTCACATTCAAAGTTGGTGCAGCTGCTGTGATTTAGAGACGACATATCTTCTCAATATTTTTTATTCTGGAGGCAAGCCAAACCAATATGCTTAAAGTCAGCAGAGGGAGAGCACCAATAAACTAAATAATGTTCAATCTATGTGGCATTAAATAACACCAATTAATTCATAGAATCATAGAATAGGAAGGGGCCATGAAGGTCATCGGATTCAACCCCCTGCTGTTGCAGGACACCAAGTTACACCTCCCACTCAGATGACTGTCCAGTTTCTTTTTGAATGTCTCTAGTGTGGGAGAGCCAATTGTGTATGAATAGGAAGGAAGTTTCTTTTAGAGTAAGAATAGGCAGATTTGCTGTGAGCTGAGGAAGTTCCTCCTTGGAGCAGTCACAAACCATTTTCCAAAGAAAATGCTCTTTATTGCTCCAAGTACAAATCACCCATGGATCTCTGGACATGTGCAGAGCAGTTTGTTGAACCCAATCTAGTGTTTACCTCAAGGAACTCTCCTTATGAACATGTCTGGGTGCCTGATCCTGCCTAATCTTGGAAGCTAAGCAGGGTCAGGCCTGGGCAGAAATGGGATGGGTGACTTGAGTGTATGATTCTATGATTATTGCTGTCAACTGCCTAGAGAGCTTTGGCTATGGGCAGTATAAAAATGTAATAATAATAACAATTTACAGCTTTCCAAAGTGCTGTAATAATAGATTCTCAGGACTGGCTTTCTGTAGGCTAGCATGCCTCCTCTCTGTGGGCTGCTCATTCAGTTTGGCCTCCCTCCTCTACTGACACCTTGCAATGAGGTTGAGGCTTGCGGGTGGTGGTCTGCCTGAGAATTTCTCATCCTCAGAGACACCTCAGGAGTGCGTCTTGGGTGATAGTGCAAGATAGGGTGATAGTTTTAGAGATCTTACAGATCTGATTAGAAGACGTGGGACATCCTGTTACCCAGTCTTTGAATATCACACCAAAGTTGACCAGTGGGGAGCAAGCAGGTGTTGTGTATTATTGTTACTTGTACTTAATAATGGCAGGTGCAGTGCTATGCATATTCCCCCCAACCTCAATGTAAAAAACCCATACCGCTTCCAGCATCCCACAGGAAGCATGCTTAGTGAGGGATGCTGGGAGGTGTGAGCCTTTCCCCCCCCCCCCATCTTAACACAAACAGTATGTGCCCTCAGAGTTTTTAATCCAGAGGTGCCCAAGAATGCTCTCTTGAAATCCTTCACTGGACCTGTGCACAGATGGGCCATTTTCACAAATGTCTTCCATGGAAAGAGAAATTCTCCAACCCTTTCTCAGGAGTGCAGTTCAGAATTAGCAGAAGTAGCATGAGGAGCATTTTGAGGCCCTGCTGGAGGGAAATGCTAGCAGCAACCCTGGAAGTAATAAAAGAAATGGTGGAGAAAATTTGTAGAGAATTCTGCAAAGCATCCTTCTTTTCTTACAGGGAGACAAAAGAAATGTTCTCAGTAAAAATTCAGAGAAATTTGCACCCCACTCACTTTTAAACCAATAATGAAATCCTGCTATCTTTCTTAATAGCATGCTTTTCAAAGCATAGAAGATCAGTTAAACGAGCATATTCTTATTCCACTACCACTGATCTTTGTGGTTGATAGCTATCATGTAGAAGTCACTATGCTACAAAATTTACTAAATTAATATTTATACCTCCAAGAACAGCTCTTAGATTTTGCTGATAAAGCTAAATTTCTCATGGTAGCTAAATTTCTTTGTAACCAAACAGGATTCAGAATTCTAAATCCAGATCACGAACATGCACTTGCAGAAGAATATTAATGAACAAAAGTAAAACTTGGAGCATCCATATTCATTGTGACCATTGTTGCCCTACCCCAAAATCATGTTTTGCTCAAATTTCTATGTCTTCCTCTACAGTCCTTTTCTCTTTTATGTACTCCTCTTCTCTCCTTGTAGGTCACAGAAGAAACAGGCAAAGCCTTGGAGACCCTGGGCTATGCTTGCTCCCTCCGTGGAGTTATCAAGGTGAAGGGCAAGGGTGAACTGAAAACGTATTTTGTTTGTACAGACATGGCCCGGTCTGGACCCCAAGTACCCATGCTCAGCTGAGAGTCCTGGAAAGCTGCAGGTCCTTTTTCTGCCACTTGGAGCACCAAAGGGTTTGATTTCAAGTCACCACTCCAGCATTCGCAAGTCTTTGTGGGCCACAGTTTGTTCGTGGGCTGCCAAAAAGTCTCCATATGTCATGATGGACTGGCTATAGGAGGATGCTTTGATTGTGCGCTGGGGAAGAGACAACAGGGAGATTTCTCCCATGGAAGCAGTGCGAAGTAAAGGAATTCCCTTAAGCTGAGTTTACTTCTCCTCTGAAAGACTGCAGTTCCAACCACACAAGCAATGGGGAACACAACACCATGTAACTCCTTCCTATCAAGTCTATCGACCCACCAAAAGATCCCCTGGAGTCTCTTTAAAGGACTAGACAGGTCTTTTTTCTGGTTCACCAAGGAAAGGCAGCAATAGCCAGTAGAGTCTGGCCCTTCTTGGTCCTCCATTGAGGAACCACAGGCCAGTTGTTCTCTGTGGAGTCTGGTCCTCTGTGGTCCTCTTATGAGACTTCTTCAGCAAAGGCAGAAGCTGTGTGATGAAGCCCCAAACCCCAAGCACTGTGTCCAGGAACCTTAGAGGAACACTGAACCCCCACATGTTCCAAGCAACAGCTCCATGCGGCATGGCTTCATGTGCCTTTGAAGACCTCTCTGCTATTGCCTGCAGTTGGCAGAGCTGGACACCGGCTGTGAGATGTCTGCAAGGTCTTGTCCTGATGGGAGAGGATGGCCACTCAGCGGTCAAGCTTTTGCATTGTATGTGAAAGCTTCCAGGTTAATCTCCAGGCATCTCCAGGAAGAACTAGGTAGAACCTCCAGAGAGGTGTTGCTAGTAAATGTAATCAGCACTGATTCACAGTGTGATCCTAGAATAAGGCAGGGGTTATTTTGGAGAAGAAGGATGGGGTCAGATCCAGACTTCTGCTGTCTCTACCAGGCTGTGGTCCTCCATTGTAGATGAGGAAGGGAGCAAGTTGGGGTTTGGTTGAGATCTGTTTGCTTTGGTCGTAGAAACATCCAGTTGGAAGGGGCCTAGTAGGCCACTGGGTCCAACCACCTGGGCAATGCATATCTCAAGTCACCCACCCAGATTTCAACCAGGCTTGACCCTGCTTAGCTTCCAAGCTTAGGAAGGATCAGGCACTTCAGGCTACATGGAAGTGGTGTGTAGTGTGCCATGCAAGACAACATGGTTTCCTCCATCTCATTCTAGGCCAGCCCTTTCCCTGCATCCTGTCTTGCACCATGTTCCTCTTTTAACTGTGGTTTGAACTTTTGATTCTTGGCACATGCTCACTAGACAAGGCACTTGGGTGTTTAAAGGGGTTCACTTTCTCTCAAAAATTGCAGATCTCATCTACATCAATGTTGGTTTACTGGAAAAATGCAGCCCATGTCTGAGGTTCAGACCATGCCACATTGCTCTTTTAAAAGGGAACCAAGGTGGAAATAAGTTGGAGAGACTGGAAGGGGGTAACTTAGCTCCCCCCCCATCATTTTACTGGTTCATCAGTACACATCCTCTGGGTACACACACTTATCTACTTATCTCCAACAAGAAGCAGTGAATAATATCCAGTTTATTAGACTCAACTTTCACAAAAAGAATCTTGAGTCATCAAATTTCAGTGCAGTGGTTAGGTTGTTGGACTTGGACTGCAAAGATCTGAGGTTGCATCAGAAAAGGAAAGAGAAGGGCACTACTTGTCCCCAGAAAGCCTAAGCCCACAGAGAGTTTTCAGGAGTTTCCTGGGTGAAGCCATTGATCTCCAAGCAGACAAACCCATTTTAGCACTCCTCATGACCATCAGGAGTAGGTCCTTTCTAAAGCAAATGGGTCTTCAACACCAGTTCAGTTCAGGACCAAACTGCCCTATAGCACATTGCATTGGAACAGAGAGAGCCATTGCAAGAGTGTACTGTTGCTGGGAAATCCATGTTTGCCTACCTCTTGAGAAGACTGCAGCTAAGCTCAGAAGCGACAAGGAAGCCCAAGGGGGGAGTAAGGGAGATGACACACTGATCGCTCCCAGCATGGCAATCCTGTGAGTCCTAGCTCCACTGCACCAGGGAATGTGTGTCCACCCAGAGCTTCTCCACGAACTTCCTTGATGGAGTACCTTCAGGCAGTTCTAGAGCAATGTGCAAATCCAAAGGTGTGTGCCAAGATCTTCTGTGAGGCTGCAAGGTTTCAGGGATCCCAGTGACCTAAAGGCCAAGCGGCTCCCTTTCTCCTTGCAAGGAGGGAGAGCTATAACAGGGCTCTGCTTGGAATCAGACTTGCTGTGTTTAAGATCTCACAGGAGTAAACAGTATTGTATTTGTACAGAATGTCTCCAAAGTGGCTATTCTGTTGGCTTTGTTCTTCCTTGTTTACACTGATTTTCACAGATTTCTGCAGGGAAAGGCTGCACTGCACCCAAAGCAACTGTCCATGGAGGACACTGTGGACTTGTTTGGTATGAATTCCTGCTTGCTTTCTACCAACCAGCCTCTTCTGGGAAGGATAATTCTGCCTTGGTGTGAATGATCAGCCACATGTGATTGCAAAAGTAGAACAGGTTACCCCCGACACCAGGAGAGTATCTGTTGCATCTCTTGAGGGCTGTGACTCATACAGGGATGCAGGGGGCACCCCCTGGGATGCATTTTCAGACTCTACCAAGCAACCTTTTTACCAGTGCAGGAATGAAAAGCAAAAGGGAAGGAATACAAGTCAGAAAGTCAGAATAAAAGTTGGAATTCAGGCACGGACAAGTTTTTCATAGCTTTGCTAACATCCCTGACTGTTGAAGCTCAGTCCTGCTTTTTAGCTGAGTGCCTCTAGAGGGGTTTATTGCCCCCTTTAATTCAGAGACCTCCAAATAACCTCAAAAACCAAGGAGTCCATAATGCCGCCTGATATTCCTGGTCCTGGAATCTTAGTCCTGCTGATGGAGCAGCATCCCGAAGGCATAGGCCAGCTTAGGTAGGTCCCATGGAAAATACAGATCTGTCTGCCAACATTTTGCATCAATCCTTACCTGTCCCCCCACAGTGGGGGGGATCCACCACTCAAGGAGGTCACTAATGGTAGACTGGAACCATCCACACATTCCCCACCTCTCTGTGAGTGTGTGCAAACCAAAGGCTCTGCTCTGCTTCTGTTGCCTCAAACACGAAGTGCCCCCAGAATTCCAGCTGCACATGGGAGAAGGAGTGGAGCAGGTAGTACAGCCAGCTTTGCCCCTTCACCAGCTGGAGGATGCACAGTATATTTTGCAGCATCAACCATCATCTCCTAATGATGTTTGGAGATAATGACGGGATTCCTCTTCCTGACCTTCCTAAACCCCCAGGAACCTCCAGGAGACTTGGGGAGAGCATAGGGATATAATTCCCCCATCTTTCCAAACAAGGATTGAAGATAGATTCCTGCTCCTTTCCCAAACCCTGGGGAGAAGGCTTGGGATGGAAACCATGGAGGGAGCCAAAGCCTTAATGAGCTGGACGGGGCACATCTCCAATTTGGCTAGGCCTGTAGGCTGCAGATCCTGCACTTCTGATACACGATAGCCTTTTTATCCCACTGTTCTGATGTGGCCATTTGTCATTCTAGAGCAGAGCCCTACTCCATCCCCAAATGAGAGCACCTGTTTCCCTTCCCTTCCCTTCCCCTCCCGTCCCCGTCCCGTCCAGGCCCCTCCTGTCCCTTCCACTCCCTTGCACCACCTGCTGGCCAGCAAATGAAACACCGTTTCCCTTGCCTTCCCACTCCATCTAAGCCTCTGGCAGGCTGCCTGCCACTGTGTCAAATGTTGAAAAGCTGCTTCGTGGAAGAAGAGAGAAGTGGTTAGTGGTCTTACCTATTTCACCAAAGAACATTGATCGCAGAAGCAGTGGCTTTGGCTTTCGTAAAATCTGTTCCTTTTACATCTATGGACCGCCAGGCAGCTTTCCTTACATCATATGCTCAGTGATGGAATCTGATTTTGACCAAATTGCACACCCATTTGCCAAATTCACACACAAATTTGCACTAAAAATGTGAAATCTTCTTCAAATATGCAAGTCCCTGAAAAATGCATATTTTTACACTGGGCCCTATAGGGAAAATACATGCTTTACTTGTTGTTTTCTGTGGAAGGATTTTTCTGTCTATATTTGCATAAAATTACACATTTTTTAAAAACAGTCCATTAAAAAAAGTCCACACAACTCAAGAAAAGCAGAATCTGCAGCTCAGAGTTTCTGAAATTTGAACTTATCTGGGTCCATTGCAGGTTCCTTCAACATCTCTACTTCAGCTAGCAAGAGAAGTGACAAATAACACCTAAAAACCTAAAAATGTAACCTGCAGTCATTTAAGATTCCAGGCAGCCCTGCCCTGCTTTCTCCTTGGATATTCCACGGTAGTCTCCCATCTCCAGTTTTCCAGTCCTGTGCTCCGAACAGCATTCAGTAATGGCTGAATATATTCATTCCTCATTGTGTTTTTATATATTCACTATCCTCCCTCTTTTAGGGGTTTTCTACTAAAACATTTTATACTCCTTAAGACATCTTCAGATTTCCTCCCCAAGTCTGCCAATGCCTCCTCCTTGTGTGTGAATTGTTCCACTTTGGTTACATTAAGACCCAAACTCAGAGAATGAGTTGAAGTTCTAAAGGACAAAGAGAAATCTGCAGCAAACATAGAAACAGAGTGAGGCAGAAGGGTCCTCCCTGGCCATCTAGTCTGACCCCTGGCTCCAGCTGGCTCCAGTCTCGACATGCCCACCATGTGGACGTCCAGCCTATCCTTGAGCACCTGCACCGGTGGGGCCTCAACTACCTCCTGTGGAAGCCCACTCCATGCCCTCGGGGTCCTAACTCTCAGGAAGTACTTCCTGGCATCCAAATTGAACCTTGGTTCCCTGAGCTTTGCTCTGTTGAAGCGCATCCTGCCCTCCTCTGCAGGGGAAAACAGGTCTCTACCCACCTCCATGTGACACCCACTCACATACTGGATCCCCTTTGAGTCTCCTTTTCTCCAGGCTGAAGAGACCCAGTTCCCTCAGTCTCGCCTCATACGGCTTTCCCTGCAAACTGGCCACCAACCTTGTGGCCCTATGTGCAAAGTGTTGTAGGTGAAGTCCTCCATTCCATTGCCACTCATGGTTTCCTCCCAACAATCAATCCACATTTCAGGGCTACTAAAGATAACCTTCATTAGGCTGCTTTTAGGTCACTCTCTGGGTTCTTTTTTGTCCTGAACGATTTTCCTTTTTTGATACTTTTGCAAGACTGGCTTTCCCATAAATCTGCTGAAGACTCCTTCTTGTGTGAGTGGTGAAGTTTTTTGAGTACAGCTCCCAAGAGAATTGGGATTGTTATTCATATAAAGATGTTTTCCCTGATCTCAGTGCAGGGGAGGTGTTGGTATACCAGGATACAGGGAATACCCTTCCAACATGCTTTTACAGTTACGCAGATTAGTCCACACTAAAGATCGCATTCTTGTGCATGTTTAGGCACATCCTAAAAGTTTCTTATGCATGTCTGATTACTACCAGCACACATTTTAAACACTTCCTATAACACAGAACTCTGTCGATGCATTATTCCATATAAAGAATGTGGTTTTATTGAAATGGAATGTTCACTGGAAGTGAGTAATCTAGATATAAAAAAATACTCATATTAAATTTATACTCAAAGCCAGCCATGAAGGGGCAAACTATGATTTACATTGCAGAACAATGTACAAAGTCCACAATAAACCTCTCTTTCTTGCCAAATGCCCATTAAGTGAAGCAATTGTTTCAAGCAGACTCAAAGACAAGGTTTTTTTAAACCACCCCACCCATCAATCTTTTCAATCTTCTGCCACCGTCTTCTACCCTTGGGGGCTTCTATGGTTCATATGCTTTTGAGGTTAGCTGCAGTACATTCTAAAAGCAGTGGAAAAGCACTGGGTAATAAATGAGCCCATCTCCCAGAAGGCAAAGGTACAGATAAGAAAGATGTTTTAGCGGGAACGTGAATGGTAGAATCATTATGCAACATCTTTTCCTCCTTTCCTTTTCTCTTTGCCTTATCTGAAAAACATTTGGACGGTTCTAGTTTTTTTGTAGCAGTATGATTAGAACAAAATAAAAGCTCCAAAGACAGTTGCAAACCTCCACTAAATCAGAAAATGTGACAAAAGAAGGTAGGAGAGGCCAAGATACTGTGCCTATGATAAGTCCAATAATCCTACTTTCACTTTAGAAATATAGTGAAACAAATGAAACTCTATATGTCCTCAGTATCTTCTTATTTGTTACAAGTAGACTCTACCTTTCAAGCAGAGCCAGAGTTTGAACAACCCAAGTTTAGCCTCCCATGGTTCATTGCAGCATACAGAAAAAGGGAAGCTGGTCCTTTCAGACAAGAGATATGTGAAGAAGCTCTGTAGAGAGAGACCATTTCTACTACACGGTATGAAATCAAACAAAATGGTATGCAGAATCCACATCTCCTGACAATGGGCTTTAAGGTGACTTGAGAGCCTTTGAAACATCTTTTTCCAGACCTGATGACCCATCTGTAGGGGTAGTAGATGTGGTTAAGAACTCAAGAGTCCCATTATTCAAGGTTTCAGCTTTGGCTTCTCCATGGCGTTGAAGATCCCGGATGGTCCCCATCCTGCTGCTGGAGACTTCTGAGGCTGTTCCTTCAAATAGTTTGGCCATAAATCCTAATCCGGCTGATCGGATAAAGGAGCTGCCACTGAAGGCATAAAGGATGGGGTTGATGCTACTGCTGAAGAAGGCAAGAGCAACCAAAGAAGGCCTAGCCATCTTCCCTGCTATTCTGACCTTTTCAGAGCCACTCAACACAGCAGCCACGTCCAGAAGGTTGACCACGTGGTAAGGAAGCCAAAAAAGGGCAAAGGCTATGATAATGAGACAGATGAGCCGGCCAGTCCTGCGCTTCCGCCGAAAACGTGTCTCCTTTAGCCGCTGGCTGATATTCCCGTAGCTACCGAGGATAGCAATAAAAGGCAACACGAATCCAGTGATGGTTTCAGAGAGGTTCAGGAAGAGCACGTCTTTGGGTGTGGGGGGAAAGCGGTCGCAAATAGGCTTTCCTTTCTTCATCTGCACTGTTCGGTAGATGAGTACAGGAATAGCTAAGAAAAACCCAGTGACCCAAATAGCCATGACCAACAACCGTATGCTACGTCTGGTGCGGATCTTCTGCGAGATGAAGGGCCTGGAGATGGCAAGGCAGCGGTCTAGACTCATGAGGGCAATGAGGAAGACGCTGGTGTACATGCTGACCCCGCAAATGTAATTGCAAACCTTACAGATGACTTCACCAAATTCCCATTTCCCAGCACTGAGAAAGCGCAGGTATATGGGTGCTGTAATCATGACGGCCAGGTCAGCTATGGCCAAGTGAAGGATGAGCAGGCAGGTGACTGTCCTCTTGCGGACACGGCAGCTAGCACTCCACAGGACAAAGGCATTGCCCGGGAAACCTATCAGAAAGGCCAGCGAGAGGACAGCTATGCCGATGGATGCTCCTGGCACTGATGACACCGTTGTGGAGTTCTGGTTTCCTTGAGAAGCATTCATGATCCTGCTGGATGCTGTGAGATCCTGGAGTGGGAAAAGGGAATGAGAGAGGGATCAATGTATTCAGTGCATTCCCTCTGCTGTCATATCTCAAGGTCAGGGCTCATTCTACAGTATGCTGAGGTTCAGTCCTGCATGGAGAAAACCTTGACGCAGTGTGGAACAAGAAGGAAGCTCTGCTCTGGAAAGAAGCCTGCAGAGAAAAGCATTTCGGGGAACTTCACCATGCTTTGCAGGAGGAAGTGAGAAAAAAGCAGGAAGCACAACAGCAAGGTTCCTGCCCATCTCCTAGTATGGCACCCAGATTTATTTTCTTCCCTGCCCTCTGCCTTAATCAGAGCTTGTTTATACACTTCTGGCTCTTTGGTTGGCGTGTCTGTATCCCTGAGAACTAGAGGGCTGGTGGGTGAGAATTGGGAGAAGAGGCCCTGATCCAGGTCAAAGATCCCTGGCCAAAATACAGCTGGTTTGTTTGCAGGTTTCAGAGGCTTATTCCTTGTCATGGCTAAGGACCACCATGTTAATTTCCCAGAATGCTTCAGTGCAATGCTCCATCAGGACTATCGTGGAAAATTTAAAAGCCTGTCAGTCAGCCAGCTGGTACCTCTCTTGGGAGAGGAACAGAAAAAATAAAATAAGTGGCTGCAGCAGGCAATGGTGGTTTCTGACAGCGGAGTGAACATGGTCACAGCCCAAGGCTGTCAGAAGCTCATGTTGGGTGTGAGGCAGAACAAATGTTGAGATGCACATTTTGCGCCCAATGCTAAAAGATCTACTTGTGCAGTACTCTGGCAGACACTGTGGACACCTGGAGGTTTCTGTCCTGAGCCCTTCATTTGATGAATCTGGGTTTCCACCACCCCTCTTGGGTTTCAGGAGTGTGTGAGATTTAGGCACTTAGCATAGATTCACCTTCAGCTCCTGGAAAAGCCAAATCTCAGTGCTTGCTGTGTCAGAGATGTTATGTTCTACTGCAGCCATGGTGACCTGGTGTCCTCCAGATTTTGGGGACTACAACACCAATCACGCCCCCCGCCCTTGGCCTACCATGCAGGGCAAAAAATCCAGGCTTTCCTGATTGTCAAAGAGGAAGTTTCTCTGAATCAAGAGTTGCATCTAATGATTCCTCACACTAAGAGCACAGAGACTTCTAGTTCTTGTAGTTTTGTGGAGCAACTTTAATGCAGTTGTTACACAAACTATGGGGTAACCATCTAGAAATGTAGGAACAGAGGAAGCAAATGCCGACATGTGTGTGTAAGGACCGCACATTGCTCATCCTTTCAAAATCTACCAAGCAACTTCAGATGGAATTTTCTGGTCGGAGTTGAGCTCATTCTCCTTCTCTCTCTCTCATTCTCCTTCTCTCTCTCTCCCTTCTTCTCTCTCTCTGCTTCTCCCTCCCTCCCTCATTTGTCCTGCACACTGGAGGCAAGAGCAGGCACACTATGAACCTTAATGTAGTTTTGCAACAATGATACTTCTATTCCACCACACATAGTTTTTTTCCAGATAAGGGTGCTTTACATGTTTCACAACATAACCTAAGTGATGGTGGATGAATGCCACCCATACCTGATCCAGGATGTGAATCCAGGGCTAGTGTGAGTGGGAGGAAGTGCCGATGGCAGTGCTTCTAGGATCCACCTACTTGAATTTATGAGCCAACTCTAACTTTGTTCAGCGTGGCATGCAAGGGGTGGGATGTGGGTCACCTCATCTATCTCGAGATAAGTCATATATTCTGTGGTTCTGCTTACATCCTCTGGCATCTACTGGAAGCCCAGGCAAAGCTCAGCTCAATGTTTTGCATATACCTGCATCTTTCTGTGCAGCCAGATATTCAGGGCAGGCTCACCCACTCCCACCAAAGCATGAATGGAACTAGGCCTTTGTGGCACAGCCCTACATTCAAGCTGACTGCACTAGAACCAGTCATAAAACAAATGCCCTGACGTATTCCCATCACAGAAGCACCCCTTTCCAGCATACAAACTCATTTTGAATTAGGTGCATGGGCTTGCAGAGAAAAGGGCTAGTGTGTCATCTTTCTCCTCCCTACCTACCCTTTGTTCCCTTTGTGTTGTGCCTTTTTATACTGTAAATGCGTAGACAGACATGTCTTGTTTAACTCATTATGAGAAGCTCTAGGAACCTTTTCCCTCTTCTCGCCTCTTCTCACCTCACATCGCCACACCTAGCCCTAGCCCTAGCCCTAGCCCTAGCCCTAGCCCTAGCCCTAGCCCTGCCCTGCCCTGCCCTGACTTTCCTTTCCTTTCCTTTCCTTTCCTTTCCTTTCCTTTCCTTTCCTTTCCTTTCCTTTCCTTTCCTTTCCTTTCCTTTCCTTTTTCCTTTCCTTTCCTTTCCTTTCCTTTCCTTTCCTTTCCAAATAAATTGGCTGAGGTTAAAACTTTTCAAATAAATAAATAAACCAATAAGAAATAAGGTACTTCTGATTCTTCTTCTTCTGCATATGCTAATTTGCTCAAAAGCATGCAGATGTGGCATGGGAGGAGGTACCAGTGTTGTAATGCTATTGAAATAGCCTGAATTTTGCAGATATCTTCTGTTTTTCTTTCTGTCTGTTTGCTTAATGAAAAGCTACCTCAAAAAGTTTGATTCAAAGGCAAAAAACACAGGGCTACTCAACTGGAACTCCTCCAGCCACTGAGGAGAGAAAACTTTTCTCTCACATTTGAGATTTATTTTCCAGCTTTCTGCTCTACTCATAAAGAAATGAGCCATACAAAACTCTGTCCCTGTGGCTATTCTTAGCATGGAGTCAGCTGCGTGGCACATGCTTGGAGTAGAACAATTGAAGTTGAGGCATCTGCCAGGAAAAAGAGATGCCAAGTGCATTTAGGGCCCCAAATCTGGGGGAGCACACAGGGATTTAAACACAGCCTAAATAGGGAAAGCGCTTTGCATGACTTTTGACCCTTTGGGTGCAATCTTCTTAACTGTGCTCTCAAAGCTCATAAGCACCCAACCTCTGAGGCTCACTGGTTTCTGATGCAAAGTTGGGGTGTGGGGCAGAGACTTCCGCCTCAGTGGTCCTCAAGGTTGGTATTTTAGCCAGACAGCCAGTTAGGACCATATCAACGAGATGCTTCAGAGAGGGAAATGGAGGCTGTAGTACCATGAGGATGTATTCTTTCCTAGGTGCCCCAATTGCTTCTTGTTCTGTCTCCCAGAAAGCACCTTTTACCTTCTAGGTTCTGAAGTTGATTTCCTGACCTTGGGGAGGTAGCCCTTGAGTTTCTTTCTGTGCTGACTGTGAGGGGTGGGCTTAGAAGTAGGTCGATTCCCAACTCCAAGGCCCAAACTCTGTATCCAACCTCAGACCTGGGGATCTAAATCATCCTATAACCCTTCTAGTCCCTTCATCCAATTCTCTTAATTCAAAGAATGTTAAAAAAATGCATTCTATTAGGAAAATAGTCTGCAAAAGGGCAGGGCAGGGAAAGGGAAAGGGAAAGGGAAAGGGAAAGGGAAAGGGAAAGGGAACGGGAACGGGAACGGGAACGGGAAAGGGGGAGTTGTGCACAAAACTAGTTGGATTAGGAGAAATCTGCACCAACATACTTATGCATTCTTGTGGAAACATTTTTAAAAGCTGGTTATATTGTATTTTTCATGGATTCTCTATACATACATTTGGTTGTTATCATCACATTGTGTTTGCATGGAAATTTTAAAAATATATATCAATTGTTCACCACCCTGGTACTTTTTGACGATGGACGATTTCATTTCTATACATTAAATTTTGCAGCAGTTTGTTATTCTTAATTGCATTCCAGTGTAAATATTGAAATGCCAAATGCCAGTTTCAAAGGGGCATTCCCCCACAACTTGAGAGACAAGTCAATCCCTCTTCTTAAGGCAACCTCTCTTGTGAGATGTCTAAAAGCAAAGTATTTTCTCTCATGCATGTGCATTTGTGCAGATATATTGGGAAGATTAAACGATTGGAATTCAGATAATTTGTTGATTCAGATTTCCTTAATTCGGTGACAACAGGGCAAAAACCATATGCAATTTTAGTGCCCATGGGTTGTATAACATGTTCAATTTTATTTATTTTTTCTGTAGCCTGGCCACCCATTTGCATCCTCAAAAATGTCTCAGGATTTGTGTCATTCTGTGTCAAAATGTAGATCAAAGAATACTGTAGAGAATATTTGCCAGCTGGCTTTCTTTTTCTGGGAGCATGTGCATGAGAAAACGGACAATCTTGGAAACTGTCTCAGGGAAATATCTTCTGCAGAGCTTTGGCACAGCAATAAATTTGACATCAAAACATTTTTAATGATTTCCAACTAATCTAAAGTAAACAGCTTTAAATGGGTCCCTTGCTGCAAACCAAGATTAAAGGGGAAGCCAGATGTTTAGACTCTTTTGCAGACTGACACATTTGGACACTTTGCTCATTTGGACCTGGTGATGAAGATACATAGTTCTGCACATGCTTAGGGGAACTCTCTTCCTATGGCTTGACATCATCCAGAACTGAGCCCTGGCATCGGGAAATTCCTAGTGGATTTTTCTGGTTGAAACCTTCTCCTCTTTCATACACTTCACTCTTTCCCATCAGAGACCTGTGCATACCCCCCTCAAGAAAACACCTCCTCACCTGGTGGGACAGTGGGGATGTCTGGTCACCCCTTTTGCTGTTTTGGCTCCCCAGTCCCTTTTGTGCTGAATGTTCTGGCTTTTGCCTTGAGGATTCTTGTGCTGGTATATTCACATCCCCCTTGAGGAGCTGGTTTGCTTGGAAGTTGTTTTGCTTCTTGCTTGCTCTCTTCTTCTTTTTCACTCTGTACCCGCCGCAAAGCTTCAGCAGGAAGTAAATGCAACTTTTAGAAGAGTTGAGTAACAACTCAGAGCTGGCAATCAACAGCAGTGCTGAAGAAGGGTGTAGCAACTGAATAAGCAAGGTAAGGCTATAGATTTTCCCAGAAAGAAGAGCATGTAGTGACACTCAAGTTTGCAAAGGCGCAAGTGGCACTTTCCCTCTCTTCACACCTGTCCTGAATTAAAAGCTGCCTGTGAATTAAATGATAAATATCTACCACAAGAAAAAAAAAAAGTCTGCCTATCCACTGAAATCAGTTGCAGCTCTTATTAGAGAAAGTTGAGTCAGGGGGCTCTGTAGATGGCATTTTACTCCAGTGAAATGTACAAGCCACACTAAAAGTAACTTCTCTGTTACACTGGAGGGCATATGGAGATTTAGATACGTACTGTCAGCATTGATGAGCCTGCCTGTTAGCTTTCCTGGAAAAAGATGGAAAATGTGGCACATAAAATCACTATCCAATTAATCACTCTAGATTCAGGCTATGATTTTCTTAATTTAATTAATGAATTCAACTTTAAAGATTTGTAGAAAGATGTGATTCCTTTTCCATTGTTGGCTGCTAGATGAGTTTTTGTGCAAAGCTGGAAAGAGATAGACTCTCCAGTATTTATTAAATGTCTAACCTGCCCCATTAGCCACATGGGTCCCTGGATGGGTTACAGCAATTTGAATGATTGGTGGAGTTGTTAGAAAACTAGAATCTGGCTTTATTGGAGAAACTGAGCCAGCAAATTAGATATCTAAAAGACCATCAAGATATCAGCACTTATGAGGCTACTTGGTCACCACGGATCAACTTTATTGATCAATTATGAGATGGATTCTGCTCTGCCAACTACATGTGGCAAGATTTCCACAAGCTTTGTTCGCTCCAGGGGATTTGGAGAGCAAGATTCTCCAGGAGCTTTTTCACTTTGAGATTTCTGCTTTCTGGAAAACAATCTTTGCACTTCTTCAAAATCGATAGCAGTGGCAGCAACTGGTACTGGGACAGTGAGAGGGGGAACGGGCAAACACACACTGTGGCTGCAGCCCATCTCAGGGGTCCATCTTGGGGAGGATGCTCCCAGCTCCATGGCCCTCCTTCTTCTCATTCAACGCCTGCTCAGGGAAGCTCAAGCTAGGACTTCTGGCCAATGGAGTAAAGTGGATTGTTGTTTCTGGGATTAATTTATTAGCCTTCATAGTTATTTCTTTTGGGCTCCTTTGTATTTTTAATCTATGATTTTACTGTACTGTTGTATGGTAGGTATTTTTATATTTGTTTATTGTTGTATATTTATTTTGGAAATGCATTTGGAATTTCTTATAAAACGTAGTTTGAATCCCAGTGTATTTGGAAAGTATATTTGTTTTTATTGTGGGAAATGTAAACTGTAGAGAAAGTTGCATGGGCTATGGGTGCAGTATAGATGTTGAATAATAATAATAATAATAATAATAATAATAATAATAATAATAATAATAAGTTTCTGTACTGATTTGGTTTATATCTGTTTATTAGTAAACTACTTAGTTGCTATTTTAGTTTTAAAAAAAACCATGGGGGAGACTGCACACTCTGAACTTGTGTGTTGTTTGAACATTTGTAATTCAACATGCCAATATTTTCAAACAATTCCTTGTCATGTTTCATTCCATGCACTTAGGAGAGAGAAATTCACTTTACTGGGAGAGTAAAGTTGCAGAGACACGGAGATGCAGGAGTGTCCATCCCAGACTGCCATGCCATTGCCACTGGGAAAGAAAGAACAGAGGGCAGATTGCAGAGAGAAAGTAAAGGAGAAAGTTGTTCCTCTGTACCTCTCATCCAGATGAAGTGAGATTTGATGGAACCCATCAGATGTGTTACTGTTGAGCATGTAACATCTGGAGCAGCACATTGATGGCCCAGGCCACTAGAAGCACATGGTCTTGTGCTGTGACACTGGCACATGTCACTTGGAAGACTGAGAGGTTTGTGCTTCTCTTTGTGACACTCCGAATGAGTTTGTACAGAATGAGAAGTTGCCACATAATGAGGGAATTTCCTGATGGGTTATTTCATTTTCTTTCCCTTTCCCTTTCCCTTTCTCTTGTCACCCTGGAAACTGTCATTAAGAATACTCAAGGTGCAGCAAGGCTGTGCCATTGTTTGCTGTTACTTGCGAACCTGGCAAGTGTGGGTTGCAACCCAGAAACCATGGGCTGTTGTAAGGTTGTGAGTGGCTTGTCAAGCAGCCCAGCAACACACCCTCCCTGGTTTATATGCATTGTCCAATGACAATACCCCTTCAATGTGGCTACATTGTACCAAATTATTGTTGTGGAGATTATTATTAATGTTAATTTTAGTTCAATACCACTCAAGAGCAGAGCAGTGTACACCAAAATGGCAGCCGAGTTGGGAGTGAGAAGCTCCATGGGGAAATTCAGCCCTGGTGGCTTGTTGTATACAAACCTGTCCTTGTTCTCAGAAACTACCAGTCCCAGAATTCCTTGTGCATGGGCAGCAGGGAGGAACAGTTGATGGAAAGGCAAAGCATCATAATAATCACAGATATAATATGAGAGGCAGTGTGGTATAGTGGTTAAGTGCAGGATTAGGCCTGGGGAGATCTGGGTTCTACATCTGGGTGACTTTGGGCTGCTCACAGATCTCAACCGAACCTACCTCACAGGGTTGTTGTGAGAGTACAATTGAGAGGAAGCGAATTATGTATTCTATCCTGAGTTCCTTGAAAAGAAAAAAAGCAGGATATAAATATAATAAATAGATGTTGATCACAGGATTGGTGCTGTTGATTGGTTTGCTGGCCCAAAAGTGCATGTCTCATTTACAAAGTAATTCATTTTTAGTGAAGTTTGTGGATGATGATGTTGGTGGTGAGGATTGCCCCTTCCAGTGAAGTTTCCACAATCTGGAGACCATCAAAACATGTAGGTGTTCTTCTATGGTGCAAGAACACTTAAGCCACTGAGCTGAGATTGAATTTGGAGGAGAAATGAACTTTGGGGAGAAAATGCAGTGAAGGACAGTCAGGAAGAGGCAGTAAAGGTGAGTATTTACTCAGGTCTGTTCATAAACTGTCTACAGTTGGCTTGGTTCATTAGAATTTGAGTTCCTCTGCCACCCCTCCCCACAAAAACAAAACAACACAAAACAAAACAAAACAAAACAAAAAGAAAGCTCAGCAATCTTTCTAGGGCAGTCCTTCAGTCTACCTATACCATTCAACAAAAATAACAGGTTTTTAGTGCCTGTAAAACTGCAGGTGGGGACATGCTATGATCAGGAGAAAATTTAGAAAATGTCATGTTGGAATTTACAAAGAAACTTCCTATTCATGAATCGTTCATGTGTTCTGTCTCTTCTCCATGAAGAAGAGGCTTCCTCAACTTCTTCTGCCCCCTGTGAAGGAAGGTCTTTTGGTGGTGTTCTTAAAGGCTGCCAGTTTCTTTAAGGGTGTGAATTTGATCTTTTGGTTTGGTCACATGAGCCTTCAGTCAATGAAGGTGAGCATTTGGTCCCCAGAATGACCCATCTGTGTGTATCTCTTGCTTGGTAAATCATTCGGGGAACTCGTGCACCTCCTAGGTGGGGGCACAACGACCCCTGGTGGTATTGAGTGAGCACTTGGCCAGCTCATCTTTGACTCAGGGCTGATTCATTTCCTGCTTCCAGATGGGCCACTGTAACCCTTTCAGCAAAAATAACAAAGAGCTTTGTGGTATCGTGAACACTAAGAAAAGTATTACCGCATAATCTCTTGTGAACCGTAGGGTGCTTTATCAAATTCAATGCTTCCTGCAGCTGCAACTGCAACTCTGAATGCAGGGGGACAGAAAATCAGCCTGGGGACCACGTCCAACCTGTGTGGGGCTTCAATCTGGCCTTCCAAGCATCATCAGATGGCCATGCAGCCTTTCTCCTGACCACGATTCTTTGGGGTTTCCCGGGTTTTGTGCATTACTCATTTTAAACATCTGAAATGCCTTCTTAATGCTTTCAAGGGAACCTGAAGGCCAAGCAGCACAAAACCACAAGTGAATTTCTGGGCATTTTTATTTTCCTCTTAAAGCAGGCATTAAAACTCTGCTTTAGCTGGATGCAGCTGTGCTGGGGAAGAGCAGGTGACGGATATGGTTTTCCCAGTTCTAAATTTCCCCCTCCAGTGGGAGGGTCTCCAGGTCTAATAGCAGCTTGGGAAGGGTACTTATGAGACCAAGAATGTCGTTCAGGAGGAAACAGTGAATTCACCTTCCCACTCTTTTTATCGACACCCAAGACCCCATTTGCTGATTTTAAGGTTAAAAAAATGAAAATATTCGGATATCTGTTACCGATCTTGTGCCTCTCGTTCTCTTCAGCCTGGAAAAGAATCGTTGGTTTGTGCTTACTTCCTAGAACAGTAGTTTAGTTTTATGGGCAGGGGATTTACTCGTTGGGAGAATGACTGATTTGCATGTAGAAGCCCCTGGTTTGCTCCTTGGCATCTGCAGTTGGGGCAGAAAAAGGGCTGGGGTGGGGGGGGGGTCTGACTCCAAATAAACAAAACCCAGACCTGCTAAGTGGCAGGGAATTGGCTGCCTCCTCCAAGGAAACCTCAAAGAAGTTGGCCTGAGGCTACCTCAATGTGGGGCCAGCCCTTGCACCAGGGAAGGGCTGGACTTCTGGCTACTGTATTTAGCCCCCTTCTGGCTATTGATCACTAGGGCCCTCCCCACCTGGGCCTTATCCTGAAACTACTTTCCTTGTTGTTGTTCTTTTCTATGGTGGCCACCACCACTATGATGATGATGATCATGATCATCTTGCATTTATTGCTCAGTTTTTCTTCCTCTTCCAAGGAACCCATAGCAGCTTACAAAGTCCTCCTTCATTCCTTTTATCACTGCAACAACAACTCTGTGTGGTAGGCTAGGCTGAGAGTCTGTGACTGGCCTAGAGTCATCCAGTGGGCTTTGTGGCTGAATGGGGACCAGAACTCAGACCTCCGGAGTCCTAGCTCAGCACTCTTAATGACTAAGCACACTTAGGTGAGTATCCTCAAACTGGTGCCATTTGTGGCAACCCAACCAGTGTGTTTGTTGGAACTTGTTAGCAGGCACAATGAGGTTTGTATCTCATTGACGCAAGATGTATGAAGAGTCACACCTGGATGAGGTGACTCATCAGACTTGGCTGAAAAGGACAGAATATGTGTTGGTCATAAGCAGGAAAAAACAATCCAATGTTCTATTCAGGGTAATTCTTTATTAGACCCATTCAGAGATGTGTAAGCTTTAGGGTATCCTAGAACTCTTCCATGGGCAACATGGTACAATAATCAGAAAGTGGGCAACTGAGGAGAAAGAGACCACCTGAGCCCATCAGATCATGGGAGCCAATATGGTGCAGTGGTTTGAGACTTGCACCAGAACTTGGAGATCTAGATTCTAGTCCCTGCCCAACCACAAAAATCCTTGTGTGATTTTGGATCAGGCATTGAGTCTTAGCTGAATCTAGTTCGCAAGTTTGTTACCCAGATACAGTGGAGAAGAGAGAGGGCGTACAAGCCACCCTGGGGTCCTTGAAAGGGGAAAAAGGCTGGATGGAAATGTGATATTATTATTAATGATAATAATCAAGCAAAGTTTGATTTAAATGTCTGCATCTCTCCTCCTGCATTTTATCTTAAGTCTTTGACCCTGCAGTCTTCATGGCTTCACCTTGGTCAGTCTTTCCTTTCCTCCAGCTTTGCTACATAGCTGCTTTTGAACATCTTGCCTGGTAAGAGGTCTGCAGTCTCTAAAGGTTTGTTGTTCCCTTTGTGATAGCTCTAAAGCAGATATCTAATACAGATGTATTGGGCAGATGTTCTGAATAGTATTGTACAGGTAGCTCTAATGCAGAGGTAAAAGGGAGAGCTGTCCTCTGCAAAGCAGGAAAGAATATCCACCCTCAGTAATGGAATCCATAAGAATAATGTCCTGCACTCTGGGATGGTTGAGAAGAAATCCTGTCCTTTGTAACAGCCTTTCAAGTCCTTGAGGAATGTCTCCTATCTCCCCTCAGTCTTCTCTTCTCCATTCTAAACATACTCAGTCCTTCTGATCCCTCCTCATAGGACTTTCTTTCTAGTCCCCTGATCATCTTTGTTGCCTTTACCAGTTTGTCTGCATCTCGCTTAAACTGGGCTGCGCAGAACTTCACACCGTATTGAGTGGAGGTGAGGTCTCCACCTGCCCCCAGATGTCCCTGGGAAGCCCAAAAGAAGTGCCTGAAGGCAAGAAACAGTGAGAGATGCTGGGAATCTCCACCTCTAATTCCTTGTTGTAACTTTCAGTGGGAAGTGTCTGGGTTCACACAACTTGACAAGTTGCAGTTGCTTATAAACCAGAGGTGTCCTTTCCCCAACATCTGGGATTGAAAATATACTGCTTCTGCCTCTGGAAATCTGAGCTAGCCTTTCTGTTGTGCCCTTTAAATTTGATTGCAGGCTGTTCAGGATGCATAAAAATAAAAAATGGTACATGAACCTTGAGAATTAAAATATTAAAAAGGCACACAGCCACCAATATAGACACATCCTCCATGAATTTATTTCCCTTTTAAGAAATACCAGCTTAGAATGGAAGTACATCTATCAGAGATAATAGTATCTGTTCAAGCTTTTGTTTCTGATACCCTTCATCACATTTTGCCTGGCTTAAGAGATCTGAGGATGTTGGCTGCCTTTTTTCATTAAAACATCAAACAAACATTTCTCAATAGTTTTAAAAGAAAGCTATGAGTTCATGGCAACCATCCCCACAAAAAAGCCTGCAGACAACATTTATTGATGTACTACAGACCTTAAATCACGTTCACTCTTGCGCAGCAGTCCTCTGTGGAATGTGGAGAGGAGGCTGTCCGGGCTAGATTGGAGTTCTCCATGCGGAGGGTGGCTTGCTAGATCTGTCTGCTTTCAGAAAACGAGAGCAGACTTGTTGCTCTCACTTCTGAAAATGGGCATTTGCGGAAGATGATGAATGCAGGCAGATAAAAATGCCATGAGAGATTTAGAGGCGTCTTTCCATCTGGACACACCCTGGTCCATTTTAGCTCATTGAAGACAGGATTACATATTCTGTGCACTGGCTTTCCTCGACCCGTGGTCTTGATCTGAAACTCCCAGGCAGTTAGGCTAGGTAGGAGATGATGGGAGTTATAGTCCTACATGCCTGATGGTCAACAGTTTGAAGAGGGCTGTTCCATAGGGATACAAACAACACACAGAATTTGTCAAAAAGGGATGGAGGGAAGCTTTACAGTGAAAGTATAAATTAGCATGAAGATTCAAAAATAACATTTCACCCTGGGAACGTTTGTTAGTTTAGTTAAGGTATTTGCAACATCTAATGCTCAGGGGCCAAGCCCTCCTGACCTGTGCCCTCAAGGTGGATATTAAGCCAGGGGTGTCTTATGCTCTCTGAACACTTCCAGAGGAGTTAATAGACCCTACTGCTGGGTTCAGACACACTCCAAGTGTTCCCTGGTTTATAAACCACTATGGCTGTGAGCATGATCCAAGTCACCTGTTATTTTCCCAAGTTCCAAGACTGAAATGCGACCTCATAAGGAGGCGAAGTATGAAGAACTAGTTTCACAATGAAGCGGGCTCAGAGACCGACAGTGCGACAAAAAGGTAGTCATTCAAGTCATTTAGCAGCCTTGGCGCTTTCTCAAGAAGCCACAATTTCCATATGCCAAGCAGTTAAAGCAGACGCATTTGGCATGTAAGGGCTGTTGATCAGCGAAATGGTACATGCTCTGCATATGAAAGGTCCCAAATTCATTCTTCAGCATTTCAAGGTTGGTTGGGGAAGTCCCCTGACTGAAGTGCCAGTGGGTTGTGCCCAACCATCACAGAGCAGAGGTGCTGAACTTCTGGTGTGTGAACCAATTCTGGCCAGCCTGAAGTCCCGAATTAGCCCTTGGAAGTTCCACAGATGGCCCTCCTTGTTTCTGAAGCCCACCTACCCATCTTTGGTACTTTCCCAGCTTCTGGGCAATTTTTTCTCATCCTAAATGTTCAAAAAGTGTTTCCTGGGGCTTGATTCTGGGCAGTAAGAGCTGTAAGCACCAGTGTGCTGGCTGTTTACGTATTTTGAATCCATCTCTTTTGTCTTCCATCCCAGCCATCATTGGATTGCAACCCTTAAGAGTCTCCAAGGGCCAAAAAATAGTTTGACCCTCAGGGTGAAAGATGTTCAACACCCCTGGGGAGACAGTTCTGAGCTGGATGGACTGATTCATCTTCCTGCAAGCAGCTACTGCATTGCTGAAACATGTGGTGATTCAGTTTCCATATCCTAATTGCTCTTTTAGGCCATCACCCAAATCAGGCTGGGTGTCCCTTCTGACTGTGTCATGATCTCCCAAGTTCACAGAAGCTCCTGCTGGTGCAACCAAGTCTTTAGCCAGATTTCTCTGGGAATGGGTCCTCCGACCAAGACCGTCCGAGGCTCCCTCAAAGAATTGGGCAATGAAGTTGGCTCCAGATGTTTTTATGAGGTTCCCAGCCACAAAGACATAGAGCACAGGGTTGATGCTGCTGCTCAGGAACGCTAAAGCTGTGGCACCTGCTCGCCCACTTTTCCAGGCCTGCCCCAACCGTTCAGCCCTCCTCCCAGATACCATGTTTGATGCCACCTGGAGCATGTTGATGATGTGGTAAGGCATCCAGAGGACAGCAAAGCAGATCACAATGGCAACAATGAGCTTCTCGGTCCGAGCCCCTTTTCTTCTTCTCACTCCCCTGAGGCGTACCAAAATGGTGGAATAACACCCAACAATGATGGTGAATGGGATCATGAAGGCCACCACTGTCTCCAAGGTGAAATGCAGGATGGTCAAGCTTGGCCTGGAATGGCAAGGCTCACAAATGTAACGCCCCTGCAAAGGTTCCTTCACAACCTGGCGGAAAACAAAGGCTGGGATGGACAACAAGATGGCTGCCAGCCAAATCCCTGCCAGGATCTTGACCACCAGGTTCTTCTTGCGGATGGCTTGGGAGAAGTAGGGTTGGCTGACTGCAAGGCATCGGTCCACACTCATGAGGGTGATGATGAAGATGCTGGCAAACATGTTGATGCAGCAGAGGTAGTACACCCCTTTGCAAATTGCTAGGCTGAACATCCAGTTCTTGAAGATGAGAAAGAGGATGAAGAAGGGAGTAAGAAGCAGCACGACCCCATCAGCCACTGCCAGATTGAGAACCAGAAGGCAGGTGACTGACCGATGGCTTGGCTTCATCTTCCAGAGGATGCTCCAGATGACAAAGAGGTTCCCGGGCAACCCTATGAGGGCAGCCAAGAGTAGGAAGACAATGCCAGCAACACTGGAGGTGGAGGACGTCAGCAGAGTGCTGTTTCCCGAAGTGTGGATGCAATCATTGGTGGAGCTGTTGGGCAAAAGAGTGGGGGATGCCCTGTCAGGGAGGAAGACAAGAAGAACCTTGAAACAGAAGCTATGGCTGTCCCCCTCAACCCCTTGCCCGCATCAGCCCTCCCAGACCTTTGAGTGGAAAAATGAGAAATGTGTGGGATCAAGGCTGTGTCATAATTAGAGCAGACCCTCTAAAATCCATAGTCACAAAGCCCCATTGATTTCAGTGGACCTACAAGTACCTCTAAGACTACGCAACCAAATATGTTTTGCTCGTATCTTTCTCTTTGCATCCCCTTTTCTTCTTGTTCCCTTTCCTCACACACTGTGGAAATTTATCCTACAGTCCCTCGTGGGCAAACACCTAGGAAAGGGCTAATGTGAAGGCACATGCAATTGTTTTTATTTACTACTAGCAGTACCAGTACATCATTGTACAAGTACTAGTACAATGTAATAGTGCATCATTTCTGTTGCATAGTAACAAGAAGACAAAGCAAAACCTTCTTTCCAAGTGACTGGCACTCAGAAATGTGGTACAGTCAAGGACCTAGGGGAGAAGATTATCTAGGCATAGACAACTTCTGGTGAAATAGCATAGACTGCAAAATTAAGAGCTTCTGAGTTGGACTGAGTAGGACGTTTCCATACTCAAGGTCTGTATTGTTACAGTCTGCCTTGTTACAGGGTCAAGGCTACTCAATAGAAAGGTGAGGTTCACCTCTTCTTAATTAGACAATTTCAGGGATGGGTGATGAAGAGCAGAAGAAAAGAGCTAGGTGTATTCCTCAACTATCCTTTCATCTGTGGACTACTGGACACTTTCTTTACTTTGATCCATGCAATGTAATGGGAGCCATTGAGAATAAAGCTAGTCCCTCTCAATATGGACCCATCCTTAGTTCACTTAGTTGTGCTACATAGGAAAACAAAAGTGAAGCTGGAACACATCAGAACTCCACAAGCTGGTCATGAAGAAATAACCGTTCCTTCCTGTTACCGTTGAAGAATTGAAGTGCTCCAGTTCCATTTAACTGTCATAACTAATAACTCTGGATAGATCTTTTCATGAATTTCTCTCATCACCCTCAGCTTGGTTCACATGGCACAGCCAGCTCATAATGGATTATTTAACCCACAGTGAGTGAGGGTGCAGGGCAGATGTCTGCGGCCACCATTTGGATTGTGCATTGTGCCAAGTCATCCTACCCTGGTCATCAGAGGTTATTCAAGGGCTAAACAACCCTCATTGAACCCTTATTACAAAATGTGAATGTTGTTTTATCACTCAGTGACTGATGATGAGCTGGTTTGGATGACATGACACAACTTCAGATTGGCCTGATTGGGCCATGCATGATCAAATTGGATGTGGTGGCACTGAGGTCCACTGTTGGTTAAATAATCTACACTGTGCCAGCTGTGTTATGTGAAACGGGTCATTATGTCAAGCAGCTTGTTATTCTGTTGTTCCTAAACCACTCCTCCCCTTGGATTACCCCAATATGTACTTTTATGGAGAGGGAGAAAAGTCTCTCTGGCTACACTTTCTCGGCAACATGCATACTCTTATAAAGCTCATTCATGATCCATCATGCTCTTCTTTTTCTAAATCAAAATGTCCCATCATATTTTATCCCTTCCCAGTAAGGAAGATGCTCTTTCCCTCACTTCATTTCATTTGATCTTTTCTGCATCTCCCATAGATCCATTTAAGAGCATTATGCTAGTCCCAGGTTGACTTTCAGCCACTTTCCCAATAATGCTTGGAATTTTCCACTTGGATTTTCCAATGTGAGATCTGCCCTTCCTTCCTTCCTTCCTTCCTTCCTTCCTTCCTTCCTTCCTTCCTAATAAGCAACACAAAATCAAAGATTTGGCACTAGTAAATTTAATTTGAAATGATGATGATAAAAAATAAAACAATGCCAAAGCATTTGATTTGAGGAGTTTGGAAGGAAGGAAGGAAGGAAGGAAGGAAGGAAGGAAATATTTTTCTTACTATTTTGAGGGTCCATCTCATACATTTCAATGGGCTTCTTCTTTCCAAACCTGCAACTCACTGACAGTCGGTGCACTGAAACTCCTCCCCAGCCACCAACCTGGAGAGCTGTAATTACTTGACTTTCTAGTCCTGCATAATATTTTTCACCCTGATCAAAAGCAAAATCACTTACATGGGAGACACGTCTGGTTCAGGCTCTGGAAAACTTCTGCTGCCTCTGACCCTTCACATCCTTCACTGGGAAGCCAAGTGTTATCTCCCTTCACAATGCCGGAGCATTCTTACTATTACTACTTCTGCTGCTCTGCACGTTCAGACTGGAAGTTGGAATGAGGTTGAGCAATGTGGGTGAAAGGAGTGGCAGGCAAGGCGGGCTTTTGAGCACACACCCCCAGCTTCTCGGCTGGACCTCCAAGTTTCAACTTGCTGGGGGAAGGAGCACCACACCCAAAGATCTCCGTGCCAGGAAGATCCTGGCTTGCCTCTGTATTCCTTCCCTGTCTTTGGGCACAGCTGTTGTCCTCCTCTTCTTGTCTCATCCTTTCATTCACAGAAATCTCCATCTGCCTTGCTTATAAAGGAAGGGGCCATACCGCAGGAGCCTGGCTGCAGGGTGCTGATAAGAGCCCATCAGGCCTTGCAGAAGACAAATGCACCATCCAACCCATGTAGAGGGCACAGCAGGCAAAACAGCTCATCATTTGAAGTTTGAAGTGAGAGCAAGCAGCAGTTAAACCATCACAGGGTGTCCGACAAGGGTGTGTATCTCAAAATATCTTGGCTTGGAACAGGGGACAATATTTGGTTGTTGGAAAAAGTCCTTCCCCACAGCAACTGTGAGAATTGCAGCTCAGCTTGGAGAGAACAGCCTGAGAAGGATGCCAGAAGATACATGTTTCCTTGCTAATAATAATTTCAAAAATGTCAGTGCCATGGGTCTGTGTGCCCAGGGAATCTTGCTTTGGATTTCTGCAGCTGGCTTCTTGCAAATTGCTCTGATATCTACCCATCAGTGGGATAGCTAGGTGCTCCCCCAGCCTTGAGGGTCCCAAAAAAGCTCACCCCAGGGGCAGGAAGGGATGAAGGCAGTTGAACAAAACTTTATTTTTTTCCCGTAGCAAGGAAGTTGCTATGTTATGGCTGAGCTTAAAATGCTCAGGGGATCTCTTTCTAAATCAGGGCAGGCAAGCACTGAAGTGTGCATCTGTTGCTTCTAACAAGTCAGGAACACAGAAACATTTGTAAAGCAAGGAATGGGGGCTGGTACAGAAGAGAGACCTTCGCCTCTGAAACAGTACACAGGGAGGGCTAAAGCTCCAAGTCCAGGGTCAACAATCCGCTCCTTGCAGCTCTTCTAAAAATAGATAGTTCTCTGCTCTATCTTCCAGTTCCCTCTGCTGTGGAAAAGCCACTTCTTAACTTAATAAAAACACTGTATTTCGCCCACTGCTGAAAGCATAATTTCAAGGATGAAACATTCTGGCGCCTTGAGGTCGCCTTGAAGTCACTAAGTCACTCCCTCTGTCCTAGAAGTCATTCTTCCCGGGAAAAGTTCACTCTGAACCAGAGTTTCAGCTCAGGAACTGCTCTCTATTCAAGTTTGGAGATTTAGTATTGTTATTGTTGTTATTAATTTCTATGCTATTTAATAGCAAAACTCTCTCTCTCTCCACACATGCACAAACTGACAATCAAAGTGAGCACATGAACAGTGCTTTTCTCTAGTGGAGAAAGCATAACCAACTGAGAAAATCTTATAATGCTGCAGAAAGTTTTACCTGTTGGATTTCTGCCTGAGCTGGCTATAGAAACCAAATGCTTTCAAGTTTTTTCTCCCCAAACATATGACTGGATTCATTGGTCATATGAAACAGTATGAAAATATGAAAAATATACAACAGGGGTCTCAAACTCAACTTACCTGGGGGCCTCTGGAAGTAGAGTCTGGGTGAGGCTGGGCCGCATCAAGTATTCCACCACTGTGGTGGGGGTGGGCCGCTCATCCCACGTCGTTCCTGGAGGCCAAGCCGGGCACCGCTGGCACTTTGAAGGCCGCAGGACCCCTCCCCTGTGCCCCACCCATCCCGGCATGCAGCTTACAGGGAAAATTGCGCCCAGGGTAACGACTCACGCAGGTGCATGTGAGAAAAACGCGTGGGCCGCACTATCACTAAACTTTGATATCAAGTGGGGGCCACAAAATATCGTCCCACGGGCCACAATTGGCCCGTGGGCCGCAAGTTTGAGACCCCTGATATACAACATATTAAAATATGAAAATGATTGGAGAGGAGGTGGTGTTAGGGAGCAGCCTGTTTGGGCTGAAGCCCCAGATCTTTTGTTTGGAGTTCTGAAACTTTGGGACACCACCCACTCACCATCCTGCTATCTATTGGTGGGTTTATTGCTCCACTAAATGTTCTGGGACCCAGAATGTCTGTTGCATCAGATTCCCCCAGATGACCTCCCATACCGTCTTCCACCCCATACTGAGCTCCAGCTTGCATCTTCCTGGCCTGAGATTTTTTTCCCCTGAAATCAAATCGCCTCCTCTCCCCTGTTCCTTTTTATCAATTGAAGTGTTCCTAAGAGACAGGGTCCTCTAGCACAAATGCATGCACACACTCGCTCATGCATGCACGCACATGCCTGCACACACACAGAGAGAGTTTAGATCATATATACGATATACAAATGGACCTCATCCAGGAAGTCCTGAGCTGCCCTAGCAAAGTCTCGGCCTGAACATTGACATTTTCCAAAAAAAGGATGCTGGGCATTCTCATTACCAGGCCAGAGACAGCTTTAATTCTAATTTCTAATTCTATGAATTTTAAATTGGAATTTTAAAGTATAAAATGTGCCAGATCTGGCCACTGTAAGAGGTCAACCTGGTTGGTGTCCCTGCTGATGGAATTGATGGCTTTATTATTGCAATTGTTTATACTATCTATGGATTGCTATGTTTCTGTTTCTTTATATTTTAAACTGCCATCCAGAGAGCCATGTGGCTGTTGTGAAGATCTATACATTCTTGAAATAAATAAATAGATAAATAAATATGCATTAATTATAGAAAACAGTAGTTCTATATTTTAAAAATCCTGCATTATGTTGAGGGCAGGCCTGGCTTAATGCTTAGAAAGGTGGACCAAGACTTGGGATGCCCAAGTTGTTGTTGTTGTTGTTATAACATTTCTATGCCGCCCC
>NW_025335543.1:174395-189901 GCF_004798865.1 Varanus komodoensis
CCACTGCCTCACCTGGATTAGTGGAAAACGAGAGGTAGAGCTGGGTATCATCAGCGTATTGATGATTCCGCACCCCACACCTCCTGATGACCTCTCCCAGCGGTTTCATATAGATGTTAAATAGCAAAGGGGATAGAATGGAGCCCTGTGGTACTCCATGGCATAGCTGCCATGGCGCAGAGACATAGTTCCCCAGCACTACCTTCTGGAATCGACCAGAAGTTCTAGTTCCCACTCAGCTATGCAGTTTACTAGAAGATTTTGGGCCAGTGACAGACTTGCAAGCTAACCTACCTCACAGGGTTGTTGTGAAGCTGAAAAGATGCAGCCTGACCCCTTTTCGAGAAGCAGAGTTGGGGAGGCTTCTGAGATGATGGAAGTGGCACCAAGTAGGCAGATTGCTGCATAACCTTCTTCACTGCTTCTTGTGTGTCTACCAAACACTCCCATTTAATGGAAACTACTGTGACAGTCAGGACTTCTCTACAAGGCCTTTATCCTGCTCCTTTGTGGGATAAGCATTAAAAGTGCTTCCCCTTTGCCCACCCAGGGCTTTTTTTCTTTACTCTCCTGTATTTGCCATTACACAATCACCAGATTGCGCAGACATGTAGTGTAAGTTCAGAAATACATGAATTTATTTTGGCACAATGGAGTGCGATAGACAGATAATTGCTCAGTCTACTCACTCAAAATCAGAAAACCTTCTACAGAGTGAAAAAAGAAACTTGGCTTTCTCTCTCTCTTGCTCCCTTCCTCCTTTCCCTGCCCCCTGCCCCAACAAGCCTCAGAAAAGCTTGGGTTCATTTCTAGCACTTCCCTTGCTCAAGACAGGGCAAGGGCAACCCTCTTGGTCCCACAGAGTGTCTAGACAGTCATAGGATTTTTAAGATTCCCAGGAATGAAGTTGGACAGCCAGGCTGACCTTGTAGCTGGGGTCTGTGCTCCGAATGCCCTTGCTGGCACTGAAAGAACCTCGCTGGCTGCTACTCCAAGGGTGTGAGAATGAGCCCAGAGAAGGGCTTTGGGGACATTTCAGGGGGTGTGTGGTTGGACGGTGTTGGGACACCTCGATAGCAGCCGTGAGACAGGAAAACTGGGTTCAGTAGGGAAAGACCCCTTTTGCCTTGAACCTCAGCAGTTTCTTGAAAGATCACTCAGCCCCCCTGCAGTTACTTACGACAGCATGCTTTCTGGTAGTGGTTCTCACCATCGACTACAAAATCACAGCCCATGTACAGACATTTTTATGATCTTCCAATCATGTACAGAGTATTAGGTTTCCAGATAATTTTAAGATAATAGTGGAGCGAAGTGGCTAGGATGGTGGCTGGTTTGCAGGGTAACCCATATGAGGAGAGACTGAGGAAACTGGGTCTTTTCAGCCTTGAGAGGAGGAGACTCATAAGGGACCTGTTAGCAACATACAGGTACAAGACGGGGTGCCACACAGAGGTGGGTCATGACCTTTTTCCCCCTGCAGTGGAGGGCAGGATGTGTTCCAATGAAGCAAAGCTCTAGCAACCAAGATTTAGGGTGGATGCCAGGAAGTACTTCATGATGGTTAGGACACCTAGGTATGGAATGGGCTTCCATGGGAAGTGGTTGAAGCCCCAACAGTGAGGGTGTTTAAGGATAGACTGGACATGCACATGGTAGGCATGTCATGAGTGGAGCTGGCTGGAGCCAGGGGTCAGACCAGATGACCCTGGAGGCACCTTCTGCCTCACTCTGTTTCTCTGATTCTAATAGCATCTTGATGTCTTCACCCACTATTCCATGACTCTATGATTGTATGAAAGCAATACTCTAAACAGGTCAGAAATGCTGTGACAATAGAAGAGAAAATTTCCCTGACTGAGCCTTATTGGCAAGTCAATCCAGTGAATTCTTTACAGTTGGGATAATCCTGTGTCTGTTTAAACATGCAAATATGTCTGATTGAGGAACCATTTAGGAAAACTGGTTTGACAGCTACACTGCCTGACACTTGCATCTGTGGAACTAGTTGATGAAATGGGTCCATTCAGAAACAAATGAATGTCTTTGTCTTGGCTGCAGCTGATGGGAAAACCAGTATTTCCCCACTGATAGTGTTAGCCTACAGCAGCTTCTCAGTCCAGCAAAAAATGCTATCTTCCTAAAGTAATAGCAATGCTAAACAGTAACCTGACTTGGAATTCTGCTACTTTCTAAGAAAAGGTCACAGGTTTGATTCTATAACACAAAGGCACTTGTAAGCAACCCTTTCCTACCAGGATTTACTCTGGATTTCCCCAAGAGTGGCCAGCATCTCCAAGATCTGGGGTCTCCTGGTGGGACCTCAGCCTCTTGCCTCCCCTGAAAGTGCTTAGGTGGTTGAAAATCAGCTTTACAGGGTGGGGGGTATGGAAGATTCACCCACGCTTTCCTCCCACTCACAGTCCTCTTGAGTTTGGAGTCTGACATTTGAGAGAAGCTTCACTGGATTGTCATGGGAAGTGGTGGTGGCTGCCCATCTGAATGACTTTAAATAGGGATTGGACAAATTCATGGTGGGGGAGGCTTTCAGTGGCTACTAGCTTTGCTGGCCATGTGTTCCCTCCTTGACCAGAAGTGTCAAGCCTGCATGCAGCAGTTGCTGAGAAGAAGGGCAGGAGAAGGTCTTGCACTCATCCTGCTGGAGAGATCCTGTGGGCAGCTGGTTCACTACTGTGTGTATGACATCCCAGATGAGATGGACATTGGGTCTGATCCAGCAGGGCTTTTCTTCTGTTCCTGAGTTAGTGAAATTGATCTACAAAGGAAAGGGCTAATCAAGGACAACTAGAATGGTGTGTGAGAGACTTTTACAAGGAAGAGTATCCGTTTTGGATTCCAGGCCTCTCAAAGATTGGGATGGGAGAGACTGGTGAGATTTTACTATTTTTCCAGAGATTTCCAATTGATTGGACATGCTGCTTTCTATTTAAAGAACTGATTGGTGATAGACTTACTGGTCAGGAAAATCAAGCATCCCCCCCCTCGTGAAATGTTTGGTACACCAGAAAATTTATTTATTGAAGTCCATTACAATATTTGAGAAGGTCCATGGACAAGAAGTCATCAGAATAGTCTTAAGAGAAGATGCCATGCTTCTGAACATTGTTTCTCCATCATAGTCCTTTCTGTTATTTTAAGATTCATATATCCCCTCTCAGTGTTGCTTCTTGGGAAAGCTAACATACAGGCTGGTTTGTACAGTTAATGAATTGAGAGAAAAGTAGTTGACCGAGTAAACTGCAGTGGATCAGATAAGACGATTCTTACAGTCATCTGAAATTAAAAATTGCAACAGTAGTAATACTACCAGCCTTCTTGAGTCATGACAGAGGAGTAAAACTATGACCCAAACACTCATCTCCACATGCTGAGTCACTTTGGGTGGATTATATGTCCACCCTTGTGTTGACATTGAGCTGGATTCCTCTGGGAATTAGGCTGATTCCAAGAGATGCTGTCAGCACAAAATGGCCACCTTTGCATGTCACAGAAACCCAACCTAGTGACAAGCCACAAGGGGTTGGTTGTTATGCAAACAACCTTCAGTGAACCCAAGAGTTTTGTTTCACAGCGGATTGTCTTCTTATCCCCCTTGTTCTTCCCATGGGTTTCCAGGGGACACTACATGAGAGATGGAGCATTTCCCACTTCCCATGGCAACTGTTGAAACATTTTGGGCTTGCTTGCTGCAACCATTCAGTTATCCATTTCTCCGTAGCAGATTGCAAAAGCTGTTTACCAACTACCAGTTTAGAAAGCTCTGGGGGGTCCTTTCACGGTGTCTCAGCAGAATCTGCTGCCAAGATACATCAGGATCATCAAATCTCAGACATGTAGCTAGAACTGGTCCACTTGCAGTCCCAATCTGATTCTTCTCAGGTTCCTGAGGTGGCCATACCCCCTCCTGCACTCCACTGCCCTTCCCTGAATCCCCATATTTAAATATTCTGCTTGTTTAGGTCCCGCTTGAAGAATCTGCAACCTTCCAGATGTAACTAGACCTCCACTGCCATCACAGCAACTGTTGACCTGACTTGGAGTCCATCAAAACATCTAGATGGCCACCAAATCCATCCCCTGATTTTCAGGTCTGAGCATCCAGACCAGCCCTGCAAATTGGCTCTAGGAGTAAATAAGCCTCTTGAAGAGATGAAACAACAGCAGGCATATACTTCATATCAGCCACATCAGATGACAATCAAGCCGCACATTCTGAAACTGCTATTTCCATTCACTTGAAAGCTGACCTGAAATTCTCAGACACTGTGGGACGTGCTGCATTAATCCATACTGCTAACTCACTGCTACCAGATCTCTCTCAGTGCTGACTGTGGTGTCCATGACAGCATTTTGTTTTCTAGCTCAGCCACAGAAATGTCTTGGGCCACACCTGGCTCATACCCATTCCAAGGTGTGGCACCCATGAAATCCAGGGTTCCCAGATTCCTACTGCAGGAGACCTCCCTTACCTTAAGGCTTAAAGGAAGTGGAAGATTAAGAAGATCAGGCCATTGATGATGAAGAAAGACCCACCAACAGCCAACATTCGTGCCCATCGAAAACCTAAATTGGAAGAGAGAAGAGCATTGTTGATGACTTGTTATAACAAAAATTTGCTACATCCTTTTTCCTTTTACTGAGGTGTGCTTATTCAGAATCAGATAAGAGTGGCGGATTCTGCTTTGATTCACACATGGCCTTTTAATCAATTAACTGCAGGCTTTTTCAGTAAGTTTTGCTATTCTTATCTCACCCCTGTGGGATGGGTTAACTTGAGAGATTACCTTTGCTCCAGCACCTTAACTTCCAAACTTGGGGATTAGAAACATAGAAAACAGAGCAAGTCAGAAGGGGTCTCCTGGGCCATCTAGTCTGACCTCCGGCACAAGCTGGCTCCGCTCACGACATGCCCACCATGTGGAAGTCCAGCCTATCCTTGAACACCCACACCGATGGGTCCTCAACCACCTGCTGGGGAAGCCCATTCCACACCCTCGGGGTCCTGACTGTCAGAAAGAGCTTACAAGGGAGGGAGGGAGGGAATTAGAATTGGCTCACTGCTGTTGGAAAAATAAAATTTCCATAGAAGTTGTGAGAAGCATGTCAGAGCTTACCTGTTCCATCAATAAAGACAGCATTGCTCTGCTTAGAAATTGCATCTCGTCCAGAAAGCTGCACCACATAGGCACACCTGAAATGTCCCACATGCTTTGCTTCCAGGATGCTCATATTCAACATGTATTTGCTGCTGCCAGAAACCAGAGCTGAGGTGGTCATGAGTTCATTAGAGTACTTGAATTCCTGAACTCTCTTTTCAGGTGGAGCAGAACACACCAGACTGACTGACTCTCCCAGTCTGTAGTCAGACTGCTGGGGGCTCAAAGAGAGGGAGGGAGCTGCTGGAGCGTCTGGAAAGAGAAAATTCCCTACGTTAGATTTTCTTAATGCCGTGCAGCCTCAGCAAGCATGGCACATCCATGTCATGAACCGTGTGTGTGTGTGCATGTCAGAAGAGGCGTGAGAAGGTTGCACAGGAGGAGAGAATTACATATCCATTTTAAGGTGAATTGTTCACAGGGTGAAGGAAGGGGAGATGCCTTTCAGTGCAGTTGATCCAGGGTAAATCTGGATCCAGGCGCAGGGTAATTTCAGGACCCTCTTCACCTTTTTCTGTAACTCTTTATCTCCAACTGGACAGGACTGCCCTTCAAATAGAGGGTGGTGCTTTAGCAGATCTTCCAATAAAGGATTGTTCTACATGGAAGAGGACACATGACCACTCTAGTAGAGCCTTTTGGAAGAGACCTCTAAGTTGGGTAGATATCTATGTTGATACAACAACTTGGAGTCTTCTAGAAGCTCCGCCATCTGGAAGGAAGACTCTGGAATCTGGACTATGTAAGATGCTGAGAGCCAGAGGTCTCCACAGGTCAACAGGAGTGTCTGCTCCCAAGGATTGCTTCTATTTCTTCCTTTCTCTGGAAAAAGAGCCCGGGAGCTGGACTGTACTCCTAACTCCCAAGGGAAAAAGGAGACTTCTTCCTTCCCAGCCATACGTGTAGCCCTACACATGCCTTTCAGTATATTGTATCTGTGCTTGGAGTCGGGCAGTCACTTATCAGACATGCAACAATAGTGGATTTCCTTCATGAGCACAGGTTGAGCACAATGACCCTTGAGAACCCATCCAACTCAGTGACTGTGGCATGAATTGTCAATTGCTTTGGCTGATTTTAATTATGCACCTAGCAGGAAAGTGCAGTGAATAGGTACAATTGTCTTTTCCAACACGGTACGCTCCAGATGTTTGGGACTACAGCTGCCATTAGCCCTAGCTAACATGGCCTATAGTCAGGGATGATGGGAATTGTAAGGAGACAATGGTCAGCCATGAGCTTAGAAGGAAACACAATGCAAGGTGTACAGTCTGTGAGGAGTACATTAAAGCTTCAATACATATCAAATCATAGAATCATGGAATAATAGAGTTGGATGGGGCCACGAAGGCCATCGGGTCCAACTCCTGTTGCAGGACACCAGTTTACACCATCCCACTCAGATGACTGTCCAGTTTCCTTTGGAATGTGTCTAGGGTGGGAGAGCCCATCACCTCTCTGGGCAACTGTTCCACTGTCCTATTGCTCTGACGGTCCTGAAACTTTCCTGATATCTAGCCTGTATCTGGGTTATCTCAACTTTAATTAGTTATACCACCCCCTACACTCTCGTACAAGCAGAAAGAGATCATGCCCTTCCTCTTTATGACAGCCTTGGATGTCCAGGCCGGACATGACCAGTTCTGTCTCTCCTCACAGGGTCATGTTTTGAAACCGTGAGTCATTTTTAGAAACACAGAAACAGAATGAGGGAGGGGCCTCCCAGTTTGACCCCCAACTCAAGACAGCTCCACTCATGAGAAGCCTACCATGTGCATGTCCAGACTATTCTTGAACACCCTCACCAATGGGGCTTCAACCACCTCCCGTGGAAGCCCATTCCATACCCTAGGGGTCCTACCTGCCAGGAAGTACTTCCTGGCATCCAAATCAAACCTTTGTTCCCTGAACTTTGCTCCATTGGAATGCATCCTTCCCTCCTCTGCAGGGGAAAACAGGTTTCTTCCCAGCTCTGTGTGGCACCCCCTCTTGTACCTATATGTTGCTAACAGGTCCCCTCTGAGTCTCCTTGTCTCAAGGCTGAAAAGACCCAGCTCCCTCAGTCTCACCTCATACAGCTTTCCCTGCAATCCAGCCACCATCCTTGCGGCCCTGCATCAATTTCAACCTGCTATATCCTTCCTATAATGTGGAGCCCAGAAATGAACGCAATATTCCAGTCGATGCCTTCCTCTGGACCCTCCCTAATTTTTCTTCTCCTTTCTTGGTGCCCAGAGAAAGACACAGTATTTCACAGGACCATTCACTGCAGTGACCATTCACAAAGCTGTGTCGAGAATAGCACAAACACCATTTGTAGGCTAACTCACATTTCTAGTGAGGTAAAATCTCACTTGGGGTGTTTATTTAGGAAGAAGTTCTGCTGAACTGAGTGGGACCTGCTCTGAGCCAAGTATGCATTGGATTGCAGTCTGAGCTGATATTATTTCAAAGCCAAATTTATCTTTTGGAAAGCATATTAAGGCATTTGCTATTTCCATTGGAGGAAAAAGATTTGCCTTTCCATTTAAGACCTTAAGACCATACACAGAAATAAGCTTCCCCAAGTTCATAGATTATTCATATTTCTAGTGCATACTGAATTGGATCCAAATGAATCCACTGATGGAAAAAAGCAGTAGAACACACTAACTGAAATCAATCAAAATACTGCCATGAGTAATTCCCTTTCTGGTAATTTCTATGAGACTATTCTCACTATGACTTGGGGCATGAGATTATTCAGAAGAAGAGCTGTGACTCCCCCCCCCCCCGCCCTCATCATTTTAGTTGCCGTTTTCTGCAATTTTTTGTCACTCCACCATGTCCATTTAGTGACCAGAACTGTACACACCATTCTAATGATGGCCAAATCATAGATTTATTTAAGGGCAGCATGGAATTGGCAGGTTTCTTTCCAATTCTCATTCCACTTTTTCCTAACATGGACTTGTCTGTATTCACCACAGCTGCATGCTGGGTTGGTCTTTCCATGTAGCCTTCTACCACCAGTCCAAGACCTCTTTCTTGGTCAGTCACCACTAATTTATGCTGACTGGATGGACATGCTTGGAGCTGTAGAACTTTTTCTAGCTAAACATGTATAGAAATGAATTCTTGTGAACTGCTTTGAGAGGTTTGGCCATGGATGGTGTGCAAATGACATGCATAATAATGAAGGATAGTAATTATAATTAATTGTTGTTGTGTTGTTACTTATGATGATGATGATGGCAGATTGTACATTGAATCTGAGTTCATCCCAATGAAAAGAATTTGACAGTTGACTTCTAAAAAGGAGCAGTCCAAAAGATATGGCTGAATGAAATAGGTTTTGCTGCCATCTTGTGGCCAAAATTTGCTCTCATCTGCAGTAACTTTCATTCCTTGTCAGAATAACTTGCTGCTGCGAAGTGAAGGCCGAACGAAAGTCATGCTTTGCTGGTTTGTGTGTGAAAATTGAAATGAAGGTTTGGCATCCTCAGTCCGGGCAAGAAGGAAGTCAAACCTTTTCCAAAACATCACCGTCTTCTTCTTTAAGTTATCTCCCCTGTTTAATATGTGGTTTTACATAGCATATTGAAACTTTTAATAATGTTCAATAAGCTTTTAGGGATGCAGGTGGTGCAGTGGTTTAAACTGCTGTGCTGCTGGGCTGGTTGATCGAAAGGTCATCGGTTCGAATCTGCACAATGGGGTGAGTTCCCATTGCTCGGTCCCAGCTCCTGTTAACCATGCAGTTCGAAAGTATGCAAATGCAAGTAGATAAAAAGGTACCACTTCAGTGGGCAGGTAAAAGAGTTCTGTGCACTTTGGCATTTAGTCATGCCAGCCACATGACCACGGAGACTGTCAGCAGACAAAGGCTGGCTCCCTTGGCTAGGAAACGGAGGTGAGCACCGCCCCCTAGAGTCAGACATGACTGGATTTAACATTGAGGGGAAACTTTTACCTTTAATAAGCTTTTTATACAATATAGCTTTTATACTTTTACTTTCTTTCAACTATCCAGGGAACTATAGCAGTACAGAAAATAAATTCATACATACATACATACTTTTTCCGAATCCAGCAGTCCACTGATTTTCTTACAGAACTTATACTGAAAAAAGGAGAAGCAGCAGCACTGAGGCCGGCAGCACAGAGAAATAATCTTGGTTTTGTGGTTGAAGAGTAAAGAGGACTTTTAGCAAGGTTCCCACCTGCTTAGTGGAAGATAGCAGAAGAAAGCAGGTCTTCCAAAGAGACCATTGTGGAAGGTTCTGTGAAGACAGGGACCACCAACATCCCAGCAGAGAGAAACTTACCAGTCACTCGTAAGGAGCAGGGGTTACTCCGTGCTGACACGGCCTCTGCACCGGCCTTCCCCATCCAATAACTGCAGCTGTAATTTCCAGTGCTGTTGATCGAAGCCTCGAACGACCACCTGCCCTTTTGGGAATAGTCAGCAAGCACTTTGCAGACCTCCTGCACATCCTGTTTGAAAAATCTGTATCCCACCACCATCTGCTTTCCCGGAGCAGTGCATGTGAATTTAACCCTCTCGCCTTCAAAATATTCAGGATATTTGGGCTCAGTGATAAGTTTGGGGGCGTCTAGAGCACCTGGAATAAAAGCAGAGAAGAAGCAAGAGAGTGGATTTCCAATCCACACCAGAAAACTGCCCTGAGATAGGAAAGCAGTGTAAAATAAGTTCTTGGGAGCTCAGGGTCATTGCAGAAACCACACTGAAAGGAGGCGTCTTTGTGCCTCCGGACCGCAGTACTTCAGGATACCTCTGGAGAAGGCTGCATTTTTGCAGTAAGCTCCCCCTGCCTGTAGTAAGCTAGAATGTCAAGAAGGAAGCAAGACTCAGGTGCACTTCTTTGAGGCACAGGTCCATAAGGGCACAGGGTGTCCAGCCTGCCTACATTCCCACATCCCTCACATTGTTTGGATAACTGCTGGGAGGCCTGCTTGGAGCCCTACCAGAAAGGATTGTGTGAATCAGACTTCTGCAACTTGGAGCCCTCCAGTTGTTTGGAACTTCAAGTCCATCATCCCTCGCCTACCTGCCCAATGTCCAGGAATAGTATGCATCTTAAAAGTTTATTTTCTTATAATCTGACAATTTTCCTTCAAGGCAGCTTACAGAATCCAGCCTTTCTCCATCTTACATTGAGGCAGGTTGGGCTAAGGGACAAGGCAGGCCCAAAACCACTCCTTAATCTTTATTTCTGAATGTGGGCTAGAACCTGCCTCTCCCAAGCTTAACACTAATCAAAGTAGACAACACTGGCTGAGAGAGAGAAATCATCTGGCCTCAATGTCCTGGCTTCCTATGTTCAAGAATGAGGGTTCCCTGCATAGTGGCCCTCAAAGAACCAAGTGGAGGTGACTGCAAGTGTCTAGCTTAGATATTCGGGCATCCGACGATGGTGAGGAGGCAAATAAGAATAGCATGGTGGGTTTGGACCATGGATGATTTGGACATGGAGGGAAGGAAGCTGGGATGCTGCCAAACATTTCTTACCTAAGCCAGGATGTCCTCTTTCTCCCTTCTCTGAGGCTGTTGTTATAAACTTGGAGATGCACCCAGCACGATTCTTCCCACATGCTGACTATGAGGGGTGGGAGTGACACTCCCAGTGGTCTGAGGTTGGAACTGCTCTTCAGCCTTAGAGATGACACTCCCCAAAATCCCATGGCCGAATGGATACTTTCTGGAGGCCTTAAGACTGCTCTGCTCACCCTTAAGGGCACAATCCTATGCAGAACAAATATCCTACAACTCCAGCATTCACTAGCCAGCCATGCTGGGAAGAGGGGGATTGCTTTCCTTCCTAAGATTGCATGAGATTGGTCCCAGAGCAGAAGCCCTCAACTCAAGCCCCTCCCGATGCTTTGGACTCCAGCTTTCATCAGCCCCAGTCAGCATGGGCAATGTTTGGGGAAGCAGGGTCCTGTAGTCCAAAACATCTGCTGGATACCAGGTTAAGGATGACTGCTTTCAGTGTTTTTCAGAAGACAAGAATCATGCTCTAGAGATGTCAGCCTTGTCCTCATGTAATCCTAGCAACAACAATGAAAAGGAGGAGCGTGACAATGCTCACTGGAGAGAACTTGGGACATTACCTGCAGATGATTGTGGTTGATGTACAGCTGTGAGGTTCTTAGATGCTGCCCCTGCTGCCAACAGATCTGGAAGAAAGAATGGAATGGGAAGGAGGATACTTTGTTAACAAGTGCTAGAAGCTGGAAGTGGCCAGTCACCACTCCTATACCTACTTCCCTGGAACCAAGCCCTACGGAATGTTGTGAACTGGTTTCCATGTAGAAACACATAGGATTGTGCTGCTGGTTCCTTTCGAAATAGCTCTGAGCACGACCCATGAAAAGGCCCTTTGCATCTATTGTCTTTCCCTCCTTAATGGATGTTTTATTGCTGTTCAGTGCCATCACATTGTCCCTGATGCAACCCTGTGAATGAGAAGCCTCCAAAATATCCTGTCCTTGAGAGCCCCGCTGTCGTGCCTAATTACTTGGAGAAGTCTTTAGCATGTGAAAGAGGGCCAGGAGCCTCCAGTGAGGGTCAGACATTAGAGCAGGAAGTTTTTGACTTCGTGTCCATGGCACAAACACCCCCCCCCACCGCGCCACCTGACTCTGAAGTTTTTGTGCAAGTTCCTGGGAATCAGACTGAACAGTCTGTTGCCATGGAGAATGCCCAGCTGAGGAGAGGACTTCGATGCTTGGACCCATTTGAAGAGAGGCATAGTGGAAGAAGAAGGGAGAGAAGATTATCTAGCCCCCCGAGCGAGGGACGGACGGACGAGGAGGGTGAAATCTATGTTGTAAATCTCAGAGAGGTCATAATGGAGGGGCAACTGTGTTGCTTAGTACCATCCACAGCAGCTCCTGTATCATCCGTCATCCGTATATCTTGTGGTTGTTTAGAATAAAAGGACTTTAAACTTTTATTGACTGCATGTGTGTGAGTAATTTGGACGAGTGCTACGGCATCATGACACCCGCTCAGTTCTTGTAGATTGGAGCCTCATTGATGGAGTCCATCCTTCTCGTCTTTGGTATTCTTTTTCCTCTCCCTTCAATTTTCCCTGGCATGATGGTCTTCACTGAGAGTCTTGCCTTCATATGATGTGCCCAGGATCTGGGTTGATTTGATCTAGGACCTAGGTGCTCATCTGTCTGTCTGTCCATCTAGGACATGTGCGTTCATCTTTCTTTCTCATATTTGTGAAGCTCTCTTCCAGCACCATGTCTCGAACATATCAAGTTTGCTCCAATCAGCTTTCTTAACTGCGCAGCTTCACACCCATACATCACAATCAGGAATATGTTGTGTGAATGA
The DNA here is from genome assembly GCF_004798865.1 of Varanus komodoensis. NCBI lineage: Eukaryota > Metazoa > Chordata > Lepidosauria > Squamata > Varanidae > Varanus > Varanus komodoensis. Next base: position 186,924 of record NW_025335543.1, read on the forward strand.
TCTTGCCACTGGTTACCAGTGAATCGTCTTTTACACCAGCAACTCTTCCAGTTCCTTCACTGTTATCCTTCCAAGTCTCAATCGTCTTTGAATTCCATGACTGAAGTCTCACTTTCAATTGATGACTGAGCCAAGGCATGTACAATGTTGCACAATTTCAATTTCTCCATGGTTGTCTGCCAAAGTCTGTGAGTCTTCTATGGTCATGCTTTTTGTTCCCTTAATAATCAGCTGCAGTCACTCTTGTGAGTAGTCATTTCAATGTATTGTTGCTTTCTGCCAGGCAATGGATTGTTCTTGGTAAGAAAATAAACCAATGAAGCCATGAGAACAAATCAGAAGGCTGCAAAAGAAAGTCCCTTATTCTCCCTGTAAAATCTCACCCACTAAAAGATTCATCCCCAAGCATCTTCAATCCAGAGGTTATTTATCTATTACAGTCTTCTCATGGCAGTACAAAGAGGGTTCTCCAATATTCTCCCAACCAGTGATAGGAACATGAGAAGCTACGTTAAAATGAATCACACAACTATCCCATCCATTCAAACCACTGACCAGAATCACACCTGCTGCTTAGCTGTAGCAAGGTTCCATCAATCATCTGACTTTAGCCCTTGACCTGAGGTAATGACGCTCATCCATGCACACATACAGAGAGAGAGTGGGGCAGAGACCCAGCTTTAAAACTTGGCAGGATGTTCTTCTACTCAATGAAATTAAAGCAAAGATCCTAACCCAGTGGAAAGTGGAAAGAAGAAAGTAGAAAGGAATACTATAGAAAAAGCTGGAGGAAAATAACAGGAATATTAAGGTGTTTTTTACATACCTAAGATGGAGACCAGGAGAACAGCAATCATACTGAGGTTGATGGGATCTCTCTACACAGCTCCTAAAACAATTACCCTTGAAATTCTCTGGCCTTAAAACCAGTCTTATCCTCCAGGTAGAGATGGCAGTGAGTGGTCAAGGAAATACAAGTTTAGGGCAGCACACTGCTGGGAATCATCCTCTTTATGAGAAGCCTTCCTTGTTTTGGGCAGACTTCAGGGTGTGCCAGATAATAAAAGAAAGCAGAAATCTACCAACAGGACAGGAAGAGATAGCAAACACTGCAAGTTGCTCAGCAGTTCAGTAATTCCTGTTTGGTTCTCTAAACTCATTATGCAATCTTTACTCAACTGGCAACCAGTAAATAAACTAGAATATTAACCAGGGGCTCCCAACAGCCAGCCATTTTGGGCTGCAAGCCAGAAATCCACCTAAAAGAAGCAAGAGTCAAAGAGCAGCCCACAGTAGTATGTTGCCATTTTAGGGTGCGCCTTATTAACAGCAGTTCCCCCCCTCCCCCAAGGTCACGAAAATGATTGGGTAAGTAGCTCTTCTGAGGAATCCATCAAAGGCAGAGGAAGAAGAGAAAGAGCAGGTATGAGGTGGATTGCATAAAGGATTTATTCCATGGGTACAAAATGCAACTACATGCTCCATCCTTCTTAGGAACTCCCTTATGCCAACCCAAGGCAAGAAAATATAACATTGCTCAGCTACCTGCATTTTAATATTTTGCAGGTCTATACAATATTTTGGGAGAGAGGGATATGAGTGAATGATAGAGGCATCAAAAAGGTTAGACCCTTGAGATAAAAAAGAGAATTCCAAGCTTGTGACATCCAGTTGCATCTTTGTTTCCATGCGTTTGAACCCAAAACTTCAGTCAACACCAGAAGGCATTCCAATACCTGCTTAAAATGACTTTTAGACCAAAAAGCTGGCCTAATCTAAGAGCTTTAGCTTTAATGGTAATTACACCAAGTTCTGTATGTCCTTGCTCTAGTTATGTAGAGACAAAGAACTGCTGAAAGCTTATGCAGAAGCTTTTTCCAAGCTTTTTCTAATGAATATGAGTTGGTCATAACCCACAATGGAGTTCAATATAGAAATGTTGAAAAAACCCTTCTCCTACAATTCTAAGGTGGGTTGAACCCTATTTCCCATAAAAATGACAAAACATAATAATGCATTTAATATCTACCATTAGCAAGGGGATGGGTAATATATACCCCACTTCATTGAGTTCTAGATTCTTCTATTTTGACCCTATTCTTTCAAGTTTCCCTCAAGTCCCCTGAACAGTGAGAAGCATTTAATTAACTGCAATATTATATCAGGGCATTATGACTGCTGCTTAATGGCTTGTGTGATTTAATTCGTGATAATAAAAGTAGCTTTTTTTTCAAATTGGCTTTTAATTCTGTAGTGCATTTTTGTTTTCTGTCTTTTATAGTGCATTTTAGTGTACATGGTGAACTGCCCAGAGAGCTTTGGCTCTTGGTTGGTAGAGATAATCCTGAAGGGCATCATTGGGAACCATGAAATAAAAGGAAGGGCATTTATCCATCACATGCTCAGATCAAATGCCCTTTATGAAAGTGAAAAATCAATGACAAGCATTTCAGAGAGGAAATCAAAGGGACATTTCTTCACATGCAAGGCTTCGCTTTGCTTAACCGCAGTGTTTAATGGTATTCAGAATTTAACTTCGTAGAAGTGGGAAGTAGGGAAGCTGTAATTTCCCATCAGTCCCAGTCAGCACAGCTCGCGTTCAGTCCAACCAAGCACCCCAACTGCACCTTTGAGTGAGTGAGCCTGGTACCATGGTGAAAATGTTGCATGGAGACTTGGGGAGATGCAGGTCATGCTCCCCACTTAGCTCTGAAGCTCACTGGTGACCCTGGGCCAGTCATAGCCTCACTGTGTAACCAACCTTGCAGGGTTGCTGTGGAACTAAAAGGAAGATGAGGACGATGCAACTGCTCTGGATTCCTTGCAAAAGTGGAAAAGGGGAGCCTCAATGTCACCACGGCAAGAAGAATGCTGTTAATAAGGCCAAGCCAAACCCCCTCCTCCCACCTCATTGCCTTCTGTACAGGCTACGAAATGTGGGGGGAAGAACTTAGCTTTCCCTTTTTCTCTTTTTAGCT
>NW_025335544.1:0-86925 GCF_004798865.1 Varanus komodoensis
TTCTGGAATCCCATCACTTCCTTTGAGTGAATTGAAATGGATAAAGCTCCATGGATGATGTCAATGTCCCAAAATTGTTGAAAGGAAACTGAAGAGAACTCCATCTGGGCTGTCATTATCCAAACTTTATGCTTTGTCCTCACAGGCAGGTCAAAATTTTCTGATACTTCTGGAAATGTTATCAGAAAGATCATTGTGTGAATGTCACCATGTACAATCACAACATTGGCAGTACTGCTCATGATAACCTCAAATTTTTTTGCCCACACTGCCACCATTTCCATAATATCTGTCTTAAAATACACCGTTGGCAATGTTTCGATGAAGTCAAAGCAGATTCCTCTCTGAGCAAACTTGGGAAGCTCATTGTCTACAAACTCCTCTCCACTGAAGTGCACAGAAATAACTCCAATCCACTTCCACTGAAAATACAGCAGCAAGTGGAGAATCCCCAGGTACTGATGGTCTCCTTTAGGGAACATACTTTGAAAGAAAACCTCTTGAATTTGGTCATTCATTAGCGGAATGGAGCCATAGCCAACCTTTGATGGGAACAAAGGAAGAGTCACTCTGAGACTTCTCTCTATTTTTATACAAGACATTAAAAAGCTACTTTAAAGTTGTCGGTAATATGATGGGCAATCACTGGGTCACCAGGAAAAGAGTGACAGTCCCACTGACAGTGGTAGGTTTGGTTCTAAAAAAATTTTGCAGAATGAAGTGAGACAAGTTTGCTTAGCAGGGTTCATGAAAGCAAGCCATCACTTTTAATAGCACTAGATTTATCCTTTATAAACAGCAAGCCTGGTGTGATAGTTTGTTGCTTGCTTGGATCTTACCTGAGGGATTTTGTAGATGAACAGGGTTTCAGACATATAGTGACTCACATCAGAGTCTGGTCCTCCGATGACAGCTATGACATTATCGCGGACATCACACTTGTAGTTAGGAATGAATCTGCTCCATGTGGAGAGAAGTTCCAGTGTGGCCAGGTAGATCCAGTTTGGAACAAAATGGCTATTATAGAGGTGGAAACCTAGGGTGAGGTTGGGGAAGCCCTGATGGTTTTGATTGATCTCCTGCACGGCAAAGATGAAGGCCAAGGTATGCTGGTACATCTGAGTCACAAATCTGCAAAGTGATAGATGTGCTGCATCAGAGTTCATCTCCTTCAGAACATGGTGGGTGCTATACTTTCATCTGAGAGAGGGTTAATCAATATGGCTCCATTCCAGGGAAATGTGAACAGATCCTGGAATACTGGTGAGAATTTTAATGCCTCTGACCCACATTACCGCTTCCATAGAATCTGCATGTACAACGATCAAATTTGTCCGGTGGATGCTCAGTGTCATATTGCTATGGGATTTCAATTATTTCCTTAAGCCTTTATCATACATGAACATTAGTGTATTTTTTTTTATCTTCCATTGCTATTACTAACTGTATATTTTGCATTCCAGTAATGAAAACTATTTTGATGTGTCCAATACCGACAAATCCAGATTTACGAAACAAACAAAACCTGAAACTAATGTAAATGCAATCTTGTAAAGGGAATGTGAAGCAATAATACTTGGCAATGCATGATGCCATAAATGCATAATCTCAAATTATTTTCAAAGAATCCTGCCAGTTTTGAGCTAGAGTTTCAGTTCTTTCATGCTGGCTCAAGTTCTACAAGTTCCCAACATTGGAAAGCAAGTCTGGTGGCTTAAATGATGTGCCCCATATCAGGAATCTTGCTGTGCAATGCCGTGCTTGTGTATGCTAACAGCTTGCCCTCCATGCATCCACACCTTATTTGGCACTTCAAATGCAGTTCCCAGCAAAGATGCCCCACACTGTCCTGCTGTAGAATTGCCACAGGAAATATAGGAGAATTCTTGCATTTTATTGCAACATCTCTGGAGTTGTAGCTTGCAGGTTTGTTTGTTATATCAGCACATGGCAGTAGAGGAGAATTAGGAAGCCCCTTTTTGAGCAGTGAGGCTGGATGTGGCTGGATGCAACATAGGACCAGGATGACTTGGGAAATCTAAAGTGATGTTTTTGTGTTGCTCCCATTTCACTGCTTAGGGAATGAGACTGCATCAGCAAAATGTGGGACAGTGATACTGAACAGGTCAGCACCAATCTGGAATTAATATGGGGTGAGAGAACTAATCTGGGATGAGGGAAGGAAGCAGGGCTGATCTCATCCACATGTCTCCTCCTGGGGATTCACTGAGGCACCAGAGCTGACCGGGAGGTCAGAGGGTTGTCACTGCCATCTCCATCATCAGGAAAACATGGGCTGCTGCTGGATTGGAGGGCATGCTTCTGGTACTGGGCCAGAGAGGCAGGCTGGGGATGGTGCTGGTGATGCGGTTAAGAAATCTTACATGAGGTCATCATGGAGTGCTCGAGAAGGATGCGAACTAAAGCTTGCAGGGTTGGAAAAGGTGAAGATCTGAGAAATGATGCCAACAAGGAGGACATCTCCCGACTGGTAATACTGGTGGCTTATATGAAGGGGCTCACTGATTCTACAGTTTGCAATCTGGGCATCACACACCATCTCAGGTAGCTGCACTACCACCAAAATCAGGTGGACCAGTCTCTTATAGGAACATCCTTCTTCAAGATCCCAGTTCACTTTTTCCTTCATTGTCATTCAAGTGTCCCTGAGTAGCCAACCTGACTTCACTGACTGAAGTCAGTGTATTCAGAGTTCATGCCGTGTGATAGGCCAGCAGTGCAACTGATGGAGGCCTCTCTCACGGTTTCTTCTACTCAGAGTGGCAGGGCTTTATAAACAACATCCTTTGCTTTGGTTCCGTGTATTGCTAGTGGCAAATGGAACTCCTCTGGAAAAATAGCAATGAAGCAGGAGTAATAATCTTCCTTGTGATAATTACACAGGGAATAATCACATCTTCTGGAGTTACAGGCTATCTGTGGAAGATAGCCAAATTATCATTGGTTGCAACGCAATTTTATTCTTGTCCTCTTCATTGTTATGGCAGGAGATCAGTAGTAACAAAAGACTTGGAGTAATGGGTGGAGCTTGGCAGTACCCCAAATGGTGTGAGTGATCAACAGAGAAAGCATTTATGATAGAACATAATCTTTGTTTGCTTTTTTAAGATTTTATTTTTAAAAGAGTACAATTACAAAGCAAAATGATACATTAAAAAGAAAAAAATACTATCAATCTATGTATGTATCTATGAACCAAAAAAAGGGCGAGAGAGAGAGAGAGAGAGAAAGGGAAAGGAGAAATCACACTTAGGACACACCTCCACAAGGATGATGGCCATATAATTATATTTTTCCTTCATTTTTCTGCTCTTTTCTGAACATCCCATTTATCCAAAATTGAATCCATTGAAAGTTTAATACCCTCCCCTCTTATTAATGCATGTTCATTAATGAACCCCATAGATTGGTAAAATCCTTCTTCTTTATCAGTCCTCTTTTCACCCTAATCCCACATATCATTTTGTTTTTAATAGCTGTATTCCAAACTTCTTTATACCATTCAATTAACTGAAGATCCTGCTTCTTCTTCCAGTTCTTTGCTATTATCAATTTTGCTGTTTTACAAATGTATTATTAATTCTATAATATTGCATGTCCAGTTCTTTTTGAGAAATATTAACAACAATGCTATTTCAGCATCAGCTTCAATTTTTAACTTCATATCTTGCTAATTCCCTTAAAGTCATTATCCAAAAATTCATAATATTTTCACAATCCTGTACATATGGAAATAAGTACCCATTTTTCATCCATGTCTCCAACATAGAGTATTATTATCCATTTAGAATATTTTTCTGGATTCATGTACCGTTTCCATAATAATTTATAAAAGTTTTCCTAAATTGTAATTTTCATGCTTTTTAATGTTCTCTTATCTCATATTTTCCCCCATTCTATCTTGTCTATATCCTTCCCTAAATCCATTTCCCATCAAATTTAAAAAAGTTAATATGCCCTCCCTGTCAAATACAATCTTATATATCTTCGTTATAATTCCCCTTGTTCATATTATACCTTGCAATTCCCTATTCATCACCTTACAAATTTTGTAAGGTCTCTACACTTATTATTTTACTTCATCCATTTGCAAGTCCATAGTTCCAATTGCATGACATTAAACTTAAGAAAAGGATTTTAAAAAGATCCCTCAATTTCCTGCTGTTCTATCTCTGTACAAATTATCTCATCGGGCTATAATACAAAATATGGTATAAATATTGATTCACTTCATATTACAGTTTAATAGTCAGAATACCTAGTCCTCCCTCTTTTGTGATTTATATCATTTTTCTTATGAATCCTTGCTTTCTTATCCCCATTCCAAAATTTATTAATCATATTTTGCCAGTCTGCTAACTCTTTCCCTAATATCCTATTTGGCAAAAGCCCACACAAAACCCTAAATCCTCAAAAAAAAAAAAAATCCAAACAAAAATTGTTAAGGTCTTTCTTCTCTGCAAGGAAAGCAGCTGAACCCAAACTCTCCATCAAGCTGTTTCATCAGTGTCACATGGTCTCCCTGTAGGTTCAACTTAGTTTGACTTAACTTAGTTTGCATCTCAAGGGCAATGTCAGCTCCATGCTCTGCAGCAGCCCAATATGGGAAGGATAGAATATGCTGCTATTATCCAGGCATGATACACTGCCACACCATGTAGCCTTCTTGAAAACACTGTCAGCTCACTGAGCAGTAGCCACTGCAACTGGGACTGCTGTAAAGAAAGCAGATTAGGGATAAGATAACTTCTGACATACCCCTGTTCCCAGCATTCATCTAATTGACCTTCATACTCATCATTTGCTCAGACAATACAAAAAAAAAAAAATGTAAATAAAAATGCAGGAAGCCAATTACTTTCCAACTCACTATGTAATTCCTGGACAGTTTCAAGATTCTATAAGAACATTGGAGGTGACAGGAGGGAGGCAAGATTCCTTTCAGGATACAGCGTATCTCAGCACCCTCATCTCTTCACCCGAATTGGGTCTTTCTCACCATCTGGACTTCATTTTCTGATCAAAAGACACAGAAGGCATAGAGCTTTTTTCTTCCCGGATATAAAGTTGCAAGGGAAGATAAACCAGGAAAAGATTTTTGCTACTTCCAACCCAAAATACAGAAAAGTGCTTTCTTGGGTCCATAGAGTCATTCTCTGCATACTACATTATTTTCTACTAACAAGAATATGGATTGAATCTGTTTTCTGGAATGTTCAATTCTACAAATGGCAGAAATATCAACATCAAAGGGAGTTTCAGTTTCTCATTATTAACTACTACTGCAAGGAATTCCAAAACTTGTAAGAGATACTATGGTGTATAAATTCAGTACTGGAGAATACAATAAGACATAGGATAGAATTGCCTCACTTTGATTAATTGAGGACTACATTTAAGACTGCTTTATTCTGTGTTCTCATGAGGTGATGCCTGTTATTTAGTTCAGGCCTCATGACAAAGCATGATAAAGCATTTGGGAGGGAAAATACAGCCCAGTAATCCAGCACTGGAAGACAAGATGGAGAACATCTCCACAGCCACATGTACTTTCCTTTTGTGCTCAGGTAGGTTGGAACAAAGGTCAGCCAGACACTGCAGAAGACCAGCATGCTGAGTGTGATAAATTTGGCTTCATTAAAATTATCAGGTAATTTCCTGCCCAGGAAAGCTACTGTGAAGCTGACAATGGCCAGGAAGCCCATAAAGCCCAGGACACAGTAGAACATGACCACTGAACCTTCATTGCATTCCAGGATGATTTCTTCAGTCATTGAATGCAGGTCAAAATCTGGAAACGGAGGAGAGGTAGCCAGCCAAAGTGCACATATCATGGCTTGAATCAGGGAACTGGAAAGGACAATGCAATTAGCCAGCTTTGTCCCCACCCATCTCCTCATTCTGGATCCTGGCTTGGTGGCCATAAAAGCAAGGACCACAGTGATGGTTTTGGCCAACAGACAAGAGACGGCCACCGAGAAGATAATACCGAAAGCAGTTTGTCGAAGGAGACAGCTCATTTTTCCAGGTTGGCCAATGGAGAGCAAAGCGCAAAGGAAGGAGAGCAGAAGGGAGACCAGAAGAGTGAAGGTGAGGTTCCTGTTGTTGGCCTTGACTATGGGAGTGTCCCTGTGCCTGATGAAGATCCCAAGCACCAAAGTTGTGATCGCAGAAAGGGAAGTGCAACAAGACCCAATGTGAACCTCAGCAGTTCTTCATACGTCAGGAACCTGATTTCTTTGGGAAAGTATAAAATCCTGCTTCTTATTTGGATAATAACGTTCTGGATGTTCATTACAGTCATCCATGTCTGAAAAAGGTTTTTTTTCCTGCTTATGTAATTCTTGTATATAGTGTAATGCAATTATTCCTATTATCAAGCCGCAAATAAGGACTTTAACCTAATCATGGTTTTATCGGTTTTATTACCATCAAAGAAGCAATGATAATGTTAAATCTTTTCAGTAGATTGTTCAGTTCCAATGTTAAAGCTTGAATGGTGGGGTGAGTCTTCCTAACTTTCATGACAATTAAATCTATTGACCAAGATTTATCACCAATCTTTCCAAACTGTTTGCATATCAGAAAAACATACTAGTTGTACATGGTGGGAACATTTCAGGACTATGGCTAAGTACCTGATGGGAAAATTATCCCTCTGTCTATCAAAAATAACTATGGATAAAAGGGAGTTGCTCCTTGAGTTCTCCTGAATAGTCTAAGTTACATCGATTTGTTTATAGCTTCACAGTCACGAAGATTATAGGTAAGATAGCCAGTAAAAGAGGTGATAAGGATACATGTTCCAACCTTCATAGAATCCAGAAGGTTCAATTAATCTTCATAAATTTCAAGGAGCCAGGAAGATTCAGTGCTTTTACACTGATAAAAGTTTGAAGGAAAGTTTGAAGGTTAAAACAAATAACCTCCTTCACTACCAAAAGTTTCTGATGAACTCTCACCCTAAGCCACCTGCCAAATCATAGGATAAAATGTTGGGGGAATCCAGTGATCATACAGCATATAAATGAGCATTTGGTGTACATTTTCTTGAAAGTGAGGAAGTGAAAATGAGAGAATGAGGGCACAAGTTCAATATTTTCTTGAAGGCAAGAATGAGGTACAAGTCTCATTGGCTATTGACCAGGCATAGTCTCTCACCTTAACCTGAAATCTCCTACTATTCTGCCTGGTGATAGCAAATGTATCGTTTCAATTTTTTTTCATCATCATCATCGGCAGCAGCAGCAGCAGCTCCTCTTTTTCTATACCACCCAGCAGCCAAAGCTCTCTGGGCAGCTGGTACAATCCATTTTTAAAAGCCTACACAATAAAAATTGGTCAGAAGTCCTTCTTTGGGAGCCCTTTTTGAAGGAGATGAGGAGAGTGGCTACCTGGAGAAGGGCCTTTGGAATATGTTCTCTATAGAAGTGCGCCTGGCGCTGAATCCTTATTCTTTTCAGTGGCAGGCGAACCCCTTTTAATTTTCCCAATATTTTAAGATTTGATGGTTGTTTTAAATATGGGTTTTTCATTCATGATTGATGCTCTACTTTATTGTTGTATTGCCATTCTGAGACCCTGGTTGTTGTGTTACCTCCCCAGTAAAACCGACTTTCCAGCACTTCCTGTGAGCGTCTTCATTCTATATAGAACCCATTTACTCCAAGCCTTGCTTATGAATCCTTTGGGGTCTGTCTCTGGAAGGAGGGGTGCTGTGGAATCAGGCATGCCTGCATTCTGCACTCTGAGCCCCCAATTGGGTCAGCCTGTGATTGTGACAACAGGCTCTTGGGTCCACCCAAGAGCATGACTTTGACTATCTGCTCCAAACAGGTAGCCAGTGAAACGGTTTTAACAAGAGTCATGTGCTCTCTGCATGTATGTATAGCTATCCTGTGACTGCCATCCAGACCAAGAAAGGCTGGTGGACATACGTGAAGAATAGAACTTATCAGTATTAGCATACCTTGCCAGACACCAGTCCCTGGTAGTTTCCTAAGGGCAACCAGCAGCAGCATTAGATCACCACAAAATGTACCTCATCCATCTGACAGAGTATGAGGAGAACTTTTTAAGGTTCGTGACAAGAAGTGTGTTTCTCAGCTGAGGATGAAGACTCAACTTCCTAATCATCCAGGAGAGTTTGGGGGCCTGCAGATCGCTGTCATGTTTGGAAAAGCAGTGCAACTGCAGGTATAGGCAGTATGAGTTTTCTTGTGCTTGTTTGCTGATATTCTGCTCGCACTTTGGATTCATTAAAGCATATCTCACCTTTGACAAAAGTGGTTTTCTTTCTTCCTTCCTAAGTAGCCCTGCATGTGAAGTGAGGTTCTTTGGCTGGACTGAGTCTCAACAGATGGAGGACCCCTCCTCCATGCAGACGGCCTGGTTCTCATGACACAAGAACTCATAACTGGTGTTCAACTGCAGGGGGTTGTCGTGTGCTGGGAATCTGGTTCAGTTTCTGCAATTTGCCTTATTAGTCATGAACAGACCACCCACAAGTGCACATGGCTATTTTTTTTAAAGATTATTGATAACCATGGATACCTCTTGTGTAAGCAGACTGACAGAGCTGTTTTTTATGAATCGTTGTGAATGGTTAAACAGTGGCTTGTTGTGAATGACAGAACCCATGCTGCAGTTTGTGTGTGGGGGGGATGTTCCCCCTACTTCTTCCCCATCCTGTGTGGGTAGTCACTGCTCCTTATTCAATGCCAGAGTGAAGTTTGAAGCACTGTCAATCACTTCTAATTTCGTTGGCATTTCAGGAGTATGCACATGGGGTTATATCTTTTAAAAAAATCATTTTCTTCTTCCTCTTCCTGATCTTTCCAGGTGTGTGAGAGATTCGGCTCTCTGATATGCATAGCCTGGCATTGTCAATTCCTTTGTATTTTTCAGCTATCAATGGGGTTGACAAGTAAGCAACATACAAGAAAATTGACAAGCCAAAATGGCTTATTTGAATGGTGACTTAACATGAGGTGCAAATCACCTGTGCTCTTTTCCATTAGAGTGTAGCAAGTGGACAACTTGATGCAGGGTCACATCCATGCCTCTGCTTGGAGGTCAGTTGCTTTTGCAGTGGAGTCAGACATAGGTATGCTTAGGCTGGATACCTTGCAAGTAACAAGATTGGAGCTCCATGATGTTAAAGGCTCGACTTGAAGTTTGCCTACTCTGGATCTCCCCCAGCAGTGAGCCAGCAGCAGGAGTTGCACCAGGATGCAGCAGAGGAGAGGGGAGGAGAGGAGAGCAGGGTCTGTTGCATCAGCTCTGCTGCTAGATCAGCCCTTTCAGTTTCGTTTGTTCCTGAATTATATCTGCCTCTCCTGCTCATCACAAGAAAGGAGTGAATTCAAGAAGTGGTGCCTGAGGGCCCTGGACATGTTTGGCCCTCTGCCCTCAAGTCTACCATTTCCAGCATAACTGGGAGAGGTATGCCCAGTGAGACAAAACTTATTTTCTGTCCCTGAGGCTTGAGGGCTTTTGGGGAACTGATGACATGTTATAAAATTATTAAAACTAATATCAGCAGTAGTATTTCTCAAAGCCTCATGGGAGATCACAGGTCCAGAGCTAACTGCGTAGCAAGAACAATATCCTGACAGCATGATATTCCCTGCAAGGTCTGCACAGGCTCCTGTCAGGGCAGTTTGCTCCAGCCTAGTCTGGGGTGCCCTTGTGAGGCAGACTAAGCTCTGTCAGCCTGAGCTTTTCTGTCATATCTGCCAGGACTGAAACTGGTGGCCATTGGAAGCCATGGAGTGGTCCAGGTGGGGCTTGACCCCAGATCTGTCAGAATTCCGGTTGATCTTGTTCATGCAATTGTTGAGTTCTTCTGCCACCAAGAGTTTGAGCTCTGCCATGTGTGGGATACACCCCAGATTACAACCTGCTGTGTATAAACCTTCAAAGGGGATTGTCATCAGTGCATTTGTATCTGTTGAAGATGTTAGATTGCATAACTTTGCACTGCCCAGGGGCTTTGGCTACAGGCAGTATACAAATGAATGAATGGATGAAAGAATGGATGGATAAAATAATGTAAGAGGTGTATGTAAGAAAGCAGCCTTTGCATAACATAAGAAGGTCAGTTGAATGTGATCAAGATTTTAACTTTGCATTCATCTAAAGCCAGCTTAATACGCTGGCTTAAGGTTGAGAAGAAAGGCATCTTTCTTGCCATTACAAATTTTTCCTTTCCATGCAACTCCGCTATGGCTCTTTTGATCCTGTGTTGAGAGACAAAGCTCAGTTTCCTTCTCTCTACCAGCTGGGCCCAAATGAAGATGCACAGTATGTTGGGATTGTGCAGCTCCTCAAGCATTTTGGGTGGAACTGGATTGGCCTAATTTTTTCAGATAATGACAGTGGAGAATCCTTCCTTTGAGCCCTGAACCCAAGACTTCTGCAGGGCATGATTTGCCTCGCTTGGATGCACATGATCCCATCTGCATCACTATTTGAATTCATTACAGTGCTTCATGAAAAGCTGAAACCAGTTAATTCAACTGTCTTGCTGAGTGAGATCAATGTGATTCTTGTCTATGGTGACAGTCGGTCACTGCAGGGTTTAAGACTAATTTTCCACTGGTATGAAGTCTTCAAACTGACCCCAGTCGCCAGGGTATGAATCGCCACAGCAGAATGGGACATCACTGCTACATCTGTTTCCTACGCATTCACCCCAGAAACTGTCAATGGGTCCTTGTCATTCAGTCCTCATATCCCTGTTGTGCCAGGATTTCAGGACTTTCTGGACAGTATAAATCCATACCAATTAAATCTGAATGTCCTGAAGCGTTTCTGGTACACCTCATTTGTATGTGCACTCCCAGAACACAGGTTCCTCTTTCCAGATCAAGAAATCTGCACAGGGCGGGAGAAGCTGGGGACCCTCCCTGTCCACATCTTTGAAACAGCCATGTCTGTCCAGAGCTACAACATCTACAATGCTATCTACGCAGTAGCACATTGTCTCCATGCCATGTTGTTATTGAGAAGCAAGAAGAATTCAAGAGGAAATCAGCATCGATCAAAACTTCCTAACATTCAGCCCTGGCAGGTAGTCACTGCTGCTGAGAAACCTCAGAACAGAATAACACCACACCAAATGGAAGAAGGGGAAACAGAATAGTTGATCACCTTTCTCGAACAGTGACAGAAGGGGAGAATGCACTGGGAATTTCATCTCAGATTTCATCTCTCTCCCTACTTTGAAGTTCATCTAAGTTAGTGGACATCATGAAGGAATGGCATCATGACGTAGATGAGAAATGCCCTTCCTCACCATTATAAGTACACTGCCCAAGTTCTGTTTAGGGTAGTCTTATGGATGTTTGCCACGAAACAAGAATACTCTCACGGCACACTTTGCACACATTAAGATCCCCAGGCAGCGCAGGATTTCCAAATATAATAGATGCTTCAAGCTTGTCATTGAGTATGTTGCCCTGTCTAAATAAAGACATTAAAAACTCTCAAATCCTAGGAAATAGGGCCTGTTGTGGGCATGAGATGGGATAGGTTTGATGCACATTGCATTTTGGCAGCAATATAAGCGTCAGTTCATTCCATGATCCAAGAAGCTGGGGTTGAAGTCAAGAATTGAGACTTTCCCACATGAGGTTGGTCGTCCAGTCTTTCCACTCCCAATTTCATCACCAAATTGGGAGCCAAGTAGAATACAAACAGCACATCTTTTCCTCTTTTGTCACTAGGTAACCTCTTGGTGGTATGCTGGTATTGCAGAATAGCACAAATAGACTAGCGGAAATAGCATTTCTTTTCAATTTCTCTGAAAATGTTGCATCGCGCCTGCTTGAAATAAACTCACCTGAACTGCTGTTTAAAAATACAACAAAAAATGATCACCTGGACTTGGTCAAGAATGGCTTTGACCTAGCTACTTAAAAAACTGATGGCACAACTTTCCCAGGATGGCTGCAGGTGTTAAGTGAATAGATTTGCTTTTGAAATGAGACCAACATGATCTGAATGGAAGCTCTCTTTGTGTCTTTTTCTCAGGGTGTATGGTTGGGATGGCAAAGTTTGCATGGCTGGCTATTCTGAGGGAGTCAGGCATTTTTATTTTGTATGCAGGCACACACGCAAAGACACATTAGCAGTCTGAAATGGGGAGTCTCACCTGCAAAGTGTATGGTGTAAAGGTGCAACTGGCACCCCCCATGAATATAGACCCAAAGGGGTTCAAAGAGACGTATTCCTTCCTGTGTTTTCCCCAACAGCTGTCCAAAGGGGAGACGGCAATCAAAAACAGCCATACATGACCTTTGTTCAGGAAAAGAGGAGCAAGTTGCTCACCTCTGTTTATTCCTTTCTCTTCGTCTTCACCCTTCCCCTGCTCCTCCTCCTCATGATAGTTTGGACTGGAGTCTTTTCCCACCCAGTCCCTAGATTCCCACCTTCCTAGTTGTATTAGAAGGTGCAAAGAATGCAAGCCGCCTCATGTTTGGAAGCACAGAATTTCAACACTGGGTTTTGAAATGCGCAGGCATCCTCTGGCATTGGTGTTTTGGACAGGGCTGCTGAAGGTGTTCTGACTGGGACATACACTCATGCATGCTATACTTGCTCATTGAATGGATTGGTGGGACATGTGAACATGCCTGTTGCAACACCAGCTGGCAGTTGGCAACTGGGTGGCTTATCAGTTCTTCATCACGAGTGATCAATTATCAGTACTAAAGGGAATTAAGTTATTTTAGTAATGAATGCAAGCTACTGTAAACAATGGTTTTTTTCTCAAATCAGCTTCATTCTTTTCTGAGAAACATCTGCTTTAATAACGATGCTGGGGAAGAGATATTTTTTCCTGAGAATGGTGATCGGCCTGGTAAATTCAGTCTCCTCAACTTGGTAACTTTCCCCAGTGGATCATTCTGGAGAATTCCAGTTGGTCAGGTGGTCCCCATGGCTGCTGAAGAAGATGTGTTCATCATAAATGGAAGTGTCATTGTGTGGAATCACAAGCTGGAGCAGGTAGGAGTGATCTTTTTCATCACTAACTTTCCTCAGCCTCTGTTAAATCAGTATCATATTTAAACCTAATTTTGGATATTCCTGTGACCGGAGAAGAAATACAGATTAACATTCACATCATAGATTGTCATCTAACAATCGAAAAAGAGATATCACTTTCCCTCCCTACCTGCCTCCCTTGAGTTGTGTGGCAAGAACTAAGTAAAGGATTTGGGTTTCCATTATGGGAACTTTTGTCTGCTTTGCGGAATGCCAGGGAACATCTCGGAAGCTGCACTGCCTTCATTTCCAGTCCACCTGTCCTTCCCTGTGTTTATTCTCAGGTGTTGCCCAGGTCCACCTGTGTGGAGAGCTGCCACCCTGGGCAGAGCATGGCCATCCAGGAGGGGAAGCTAGTGTGCTGTTATGATTGCAAGGGGTGTCCCCAAGGGAGGATTTCAACCAAGATGAGTAAGTGAAGAAACTCTGTGCTGAATCTTCAGCCCTAATATAATTCTTTGACTTATGTACCACAGTTATACACTTTATTACACAGAGAATACCTGGGGATCATCACCACTGATGTTCATGTGCAAGATGTTTGCTGAAAGATGAGATGTAATGAAAATGAACCTTTTCTGTTCATTCTTGTAAAGCGGATGTTTTGCTTCTCACTTTCAGATGCAGAACAATGTGAGATGTGTCCAGATGAACAATATTCAAATGAGAAGCAGGACGAATGCATTCCTAAGGAGATAACCTACCTGTCCTATGAGAAGCCCTTGGGAATAACTCTGACTGTCTTAGCTCTTGTCCTTTCTGTGATCACAGTTGCTGTGACCAGAACATTCAGCGTGTACTGGGACACGCCCATTGTCAAGGCCAACAACTGGAGCATCACGTGTGCCCTGCTCGCCTCCCTGCTGCTCTGCTTCCTCTGCTCCTTCCTGTTCACTGGGAGGCCTGGGAGGGTGACCTGCCTTCTGAGGCAAACTGTCTTTGGCATCGTCTTCTCCATTACTGTATCCTGTGTGTTAGCAAAGACCATCATGGTTGTCCTGGCCTTCATGGCCACCAAGCCTGGAAACAGGATGAGGAAGTGGGTAGGGAAGAGGCTGGCAGCATCCGTCATCATTCTCTCTTCTTTCATTCAAAGTGTAATCTGTGTGGTTTGGCTGGCAACTTCTCCTCCCTTCCCAGAGTTTGACATGCACTCTGAGGTTGGCAGAATCATAGTTCAGTGCAATGAAGGCTCAGCTCTCATGTTCTACCTAGTCCTGGGTTACATGGGGGTTCTGGCCACCATCAGCTTCACGGTGGCCTTCCTTGCCAGGAAGTTGCCTGATACCTTCAATGAAGCCAAGCTGATCTCCTTCAGCATGTTGGTCTTCTGCAGCATCTGGGTGTCCTTCTGGCCCACTTACTTGAGCACCAAGGGGAAGTACATGGTGGCTGTGGAGATCTTCTCTGTCTTGGCCTCTGGTGCTGGCCTATTGGGCTGTATTTTCCTGCCCAAGTTGTACATCGTCATTCTGAGGCCCGAACTGAACAGCAGAGAACAGCTTGTCAGGAAAAAGCAAGTTTAGAATTGAGAAGCCTCTTTGGGGTTTTGGAGTGCATTCAGGTAGGGCCTCATTGGTACAAGAGAAGACTTTGAATGATTTCCAGAAACAGATGTGTATGCAGAGAAGCTGCTGAAGAAGTCACATGCTCCATATAACTACCCCTATCAGGTAATCAGCTTCATCATTTTCAGCCAGGTGAAATTCCAAGTCTTTTTCCAGGACAGCCTTGTATAGCTTGTCTTACAAGTGTCCTAAATGTACCTTTCTAACACAGCCTTCCCCAAGTTGTTTCTTTCCTCTTTTTTTGTGAATAAGTTTTATTCTTAATATGCCTAACAAAAAGAAACTAAGAAGCACCAATCATCAAAAACAGCAGACCTACTGGATCAGCCCCCAACATTTTTTTCTTTTTATGTTAAACTATAAACATAATTAAGTCTATGCATAGTCCCATTTCTCTAGCCAATAATAAAAAGAATCCCAGGTTTGATAGAAGTCTGTATCTTCTTTCTCCCTCAAAGTCAGTCTATTCATTTCCGCACAGTCCAAGATCTTTTTTAGAATCAGTTCATCGGAAGGTGGTTCTTCACTCTTCCAGTGTTGGGCAAATGCAATTCTTGCCACAGTAGTTATGTGTAGAGTCAAATATATTGCTTGTTTACTAAGATCATCAGCTACAATGCCTAATAAGAAAACTTCGGGTTTAAAAGCTAAGGGTTTTTGTAGCATTTCCTCAAGCCATTTATGTATTTTAATCCAATACTTTTTTGCTTTATCACAGGTCCACCACATATGGTAAAAAGTACCCACTTTATGTTTACATTTCTGACATCCATTTGACATATTTGGAAACATCTTAGCTAATCCACTTGGTGACAGATACCATCTATAAAACATTTTATATAAATTTTCTTTATATGAAGTTGCTAATGTTACCTTAAAGTTTCTCTCCCATAGCTTTTACCACTTTTCTAATTCAATATTATATCCAAAATTTTGTGCCTATGTTATCATAGTTTCCTTAACCTGTTCCTCTTCCATTGTCCTGTCAAGTAGGAAATCATATAATCTTTTAATCATTTTCTCATCTGATTTAAGCATCACTTGACCAAATGCTATTAAGTCCTTATAAAACCCCCATGCATTACAATCTTTAGCATATCTCACTTGCATCTCCACCTTATGCCACCAGAGATATTAAAGCCCTGTTCTTGTGTTTCTTGATCTAGTTTCAGGTCTCCATCCTTATCCAAAATATTGTGATATCTTATGATCCCTTCAAAGTTCAATGCATTTGGATACACAAAAGCTTCCATGGGTGAAAGCCATCTTGGTAGTTTATTATACAATTTTAACTTTAACTTTTCCCACACTGACATTAATGATCTTCTAATAAAGTGACTTAAAAAAGACCCATGTGATTTAACCTTCTCATACCACATATAAGCATGCCAACCCATTTGCAAATCATGACCTTTGAGATACAAAATTCTCTTATTTCGCAAAGTTATCCATTCTTTTAGCCAAGTTAAAATAGACGCTTGATAGTACAACATCCAATCAGGAAGACCAAAACCACCATTCTTTTTGGCTTCCTGAAGTATTTTTAATTTAATCCTTGGTTTCTTCTTTCTCCAAATAAATATCAAAATTTAAAAGTTTAGATCATCAAAAAAATTTTTATCAATTTTTATGGGAATCATTTGGGATAAAAACAAAAGCTTAAGTAGTATATTTATTTTAACAAGTGCTATTCTTCCCATCAAAGATAATTGTAAATAGGCCCATTTTTCCAGATCACCCTTAATATCCTTCAATAATTTATAGTAATTATCTTCTTTCAAAGTAGTACATTTTGCTATAAGATGGATTCCCAAATACTTAACTTTTTTAATAATCTGCAAGTCTATCTAAGTAGCAGAAATTTTGATTTACTTTCATTACAAGTTAGAGAGATCCAGGTAAAAAAGCTTCAGAGAGAGAGCTTGGTGTATGTTCCTGGACAGAATAAAGAGTAGAAATAGATGCATGGTCTGTCCCAGCAGAAGACACTCCCAGGAAAATTGTTCCGCATTTGGAGGTTCACTGGACTTCCAGCAAACCTTTTCTTTTCACCAGTTCTCTCTGAGCTGCATCTATGCATAAAGTTTGGCAAACTCTCCAAGTTGCTGTTGCATCTCACAGAAGTCTTTGGGCAGTTCCATTTCTGAGAAGGAGCAAGCCATAGTCCCAAGTGTGGCACTTTTCCAGTAATTGCTCTGAGAATGGAAAACTTTGGAAAAACAAATGAGCTTTTATGCAATTACCCAATGACTGTATTGAGCAGTGCTCTTCTGGTTCCATGGGCTATTACAAACCCTGTGCAAATTACCTTCCAAAACATTAAAGCTGAATTTTGATAGTCTGTTGCAAGTATGTAAAAAGCTTGTCCAAACAACATGCTATACCCCAGCCTTGTTGGTAATTTCAAGATGGTCGGAGTTCTTTGAGTTTTTCTGCATCTTGTGCAAGGACTGTTGCTGTTGGTGGTGGCCAGTGGAGGTCATGAAGGCATCCAGGCTGGGCTTGAAGCCAGAATGTTCTGCATACTGCCTCAGTTTGCTTTTGTTACTGTATTTTTATGTTAGCAGCAGCTCAAATTCCTTCATGTGCAGCTGGAGAAGACAAAATCAATCTGATTCAGGTACAATTTTAGATGAGGTTATCATTGGTGAATTGGTTTCTCTTACATTTGATAATTGGACTGCCCAGGACTTCAGGTGTATGCCTGACACTGTTGAAGCATATTACTGGTAAGATGGTTCCTCTTATTTATCTGTGTATCTGTTTTGCAGAGGATCTAATGTTTGCCTAATGTTGATTTTTTGTACAGCACTACAAATAACTGCTTTTAACAGAAATCTATTTTCTCTTTTCTTGTTGTCCAAACCTTGGTGATAGAAATTCAGCATATTTTCCTTTCACTAATGCCACCAGATACAGAACCACCAATAGTTCAAGATTTAAAATGTATTTGAGTGCAAGAAAATATATTTGGAGGAGTCTTTGGTGTAGGACAGGCCATTCCTCCTTGTAGGAATACTGTGTAAGTGTTCTTCAATTGAACAGAAGCTCCTGCTTGGAGTTTCTAGAGACCACTACATTCAGATGTGAATGTAAGTGCAGACTAAGGCTCAGAACCTGATGGGCAGGGGCCAAATCTGGACCTCTAGCCTCTGCTACTGGAAGTAGTGCATTGCCATCAGCTCTACTCACCCTGATAGCTCTCCCCTGTATGACAAGTTTCGATGCCCCTTTGAAGCAGTCCAAAATAGTGGCTATCACTGCTTCTCCTGGAACAGTTTCACTACAGCCGCACAGAAGAGTAAAACTTGGGAGGAGTAATAGAAACTTCAAAGAGAATGCAATTTCATATGGGTGTCTTGCCCAGGAATTGTCATAGGGAAGTAGACAGGGATAGTGTGGCAAAGCATGGAGGCAGGGAAAGGAGAGAATGAGACAAGATGTGCATAAATGGGAAAGAAGGTGATGGACACTTAAGACGTACCGTATTTGGAGTTTTCCTAACATGATTCAATATCATGTATGCCATTCTTGAGGCTGTCTGTTCATTGGACTCTGCTTCTGGAGGGCTAGTTGTCAGTATCCATGGTGGATTCCACCATGGCAATTTGTGTAGACTTTACAGCATTTCTATTCCGAGGATATCACCTTTTTTGACTCTTACCCTCCATGTGTCCTAGAAACCAGAAAGCCATCTGAGTGGGATGGTGTAATCTGGTGTCCTACTGTTGCAGGGTTGTTTGATTCGATGGTTTTCATGGTACCTTCCAACTCTACTTTTTTATGCTTGTATGCTTCCATGAGTCAAAGGCAGGGAATGGGATCATTGAAGTGGCTTGCCTAAAGTGCCCCATCTCCTCATGAAATGTCTGAAAAGGGCTGGAGGCTGTTCCAATGAAACAGTGGAAGAGACGGATTATCCCGCATGTCAAGGGAAGATGAAAGAGCTATGTGGAGATTTAACCACCATCAGTATTGTTAGTTTCAAAAAGTTGTTTCTGAGCACTTTTTGGAAGCATTCCTTTTAGATGGGAGAATCAAAGTGCAACAGTCTGAGCACTTGGAACCCTTAGATTATGATGATGATGATGATGATGAGTCTACCTCATTGCAGCCTTTTCCCCAGAAACTACCAGCACGTTCTTGCCTTTTCTTTTGCTATTGAAGAAATAAACAAGGATGCTCAGTTGTTGCCAAACACTACACTGGGATCCATGACTGAAAATGATGTTTTTGATTCAAGAAAAACCACTTGGAATCTTCTGAACTTTCTGTGCAATGGACAAGAGGATCCACCCAATTACATCTTTGCCAGGGAAGGCAAGCTAATGGCTGTCATTGGGGGACTCACCTCCCCAAACTCCATGCAGGGGGCCCATGTTCTAAGTACCTACAAGATCCCACAGGTAAGTGCATGGGAAGAAATAAGGCCAACTCAACTCTGAGATACCAGGTTTCTGATAATACTGCTGAGTGAAGGCACACTAGCTGAAGTATCCCTTTACTGGATATAGGGATGCAGTCTGTTATGGCAGGGAAAGGAAGGCTGTTCCTGGTCCCCTTCAAGGAGATCAGGATGGTAACGCAGGCAAACCTTTCATTCAGTCAACGCAAGTTTGAGAAGAAAGGATTGATTCCTTCACTTAAAAAGCGTTCTGTTTCCCCCAACAGTTCAGCTATGGCTCGTTTGATCCTGTGTTGAGAGACCAAACCCAGTTTCCTACTTTCTATCAGATGGTCCCAAAGGAAGGTCTTCAGTATACTGGGATTGTGCAGCTCCTGAAGCAGTTTGGGTGGACCTGGATTGGCCTCATTGTTTCAGATGATGACAGTGGAGAAATCTTCCTTCAAACACTGAGACCAAAGCTTTTGCAAAGCAAGATTTGCCTTGCTTGGACACAGGTGATCCCGTTCATTACAAAGTTTTCACCAGAAAGAATATTGCGTGAAAAAATAGGACCCAAAATATCAGCACTCTTCCTGAGTGAAATCAATGTGTTTCTTGTCTATGGTGATAATCAATCTATGGAGGGCTTAAGAATAATTTTGTTCTGCAATGAGATTTTAGACATGCATCCTTTGGAAAAGGTGTGGATCACAACACCTGAGTGGGATATCACTGCTGTACCCAGTTGGGAAAAATTCACCTCCAAGTCCTTCCATGGTGCCTTGTCCTTCAATCTCCATACCAAAGTGGTGCCAGGATTTCAGAACTTTCTGGTGGCTCTGAATCCATATCAGTCAAATATTCCTTTCCTAAAGCTTTTCTGGTTCACTGCATTTCACTGTTTATTCCCTGAAGAGGATTTTTACCCCAGAAACCTTGAAATGTGCATGGGAAAAGAGAAGCTAGAAAGCCTTCCTGGATCTGTGTTTGAAATGACCATGTCTGGCCAGAGCTACAACATCTACAATGCTGTGTATCTAGCCGCCCATGCTCACCATACCATGGATTCCGTGAGGGCCAAACACAATTCAAGAAGAGATGGGCCAAGATGGTTTTCTTCTCACATTAAGCCCTGGCAGGTAATCACATAGTTTAACAAACCTGTAATGCTTGTGGCATAGCAAGGGATTATTTCAACAAGAAATAAAAAATGTCAGAGGATAGCTCAGTCGGTCACAAAGAGAAGACAAGCCTGTTTGCAGTAGTTACTTCTAGGCAGTAGAGAAATGAAGATCTCACTCTTTTTTTGGAGGGATGAAAGTAGAGGCGAATTGGATGGGACCTTCATGCCATAAACTTTACTAGTCAACTAAGCTGGATGATACCAGGAATGAATTTTGCACTGTGTGAAACAGGAGCTCCCTTCAGCATTTCTGTTGCTGAAGTATTTTATTGGGTAGCAATGTTTGTCTAGTACAGCAGCAACGGCAACAACACAAGGCAAATGCTTTAAGGGATGTGTGCTGCAATCAAAATAATGACATAAGGAGTCTGAGCTTCTCCTTTCTGTAGCTTATCTTAAAAGCTAGCATTATTTTCCTGAATCCTTTAGGCGCAATTCCACATAGGAAGAGAGGGATTCTATTCTCACCTAGAAACCAGTGCCTCTATCCTGATAGGATACTCTGCTTACCTTTAAGGAAAGGGGAATATCTTGGGAAATTTGCATTATCTGGGCAAGCATGTGAAGGGGCAGAAAATAAATGGTGACCAAATCTGACTCTGACTTCCTGTCCCAGTAGCTTCAACACTTGTACAGTTGTGTTCTTGTATATTTTTCAGTGGTCCTGATTCTGATTTCAGTGAGTTGGCTTGGGTTTGTCTCCTGGTATTAGAAGGACTGAGTTATCTATACCCACTGTTAGCAAATACAATAGTAACGAACTTTTGGTGAGAGGCAGTGCGGTCAGGTGGTTAGAAGGAGACATTGGGGCTCAGGAGATCTAGGTTCTTGTTCCCACTATGGCATGGAGATCGCTGCATGATTTTGGACCATCCCAGCCCAACCTGCCTCACAGAGTTTTTGTTTTGAGGATGAGCAACAAAGATGACCTACGTTGTCCTAACGAGAAAGGAATCAAGGCAAGTGGGCATCAGGGCTGAAAATATGCAAGCAAGACTTTCCAGAGAGGAGGAAGGCTTCCCATGGAAGAAGGCAATGCTCCACATTTAGACAGAAATTGGAGAGAGGGTCATCCCTGCTCCCCTTCCAGAATATGCTGAACTTACAGATGGGGAGAATGAAGGAGCAGGGCAGGATTCCAAGAACCATCAGAGTGAAGAGTGATAATGTGTGACTTCTTGATGATTCAGAGTGTGCATGGACTCCCTGAATGTCCTTTTACCAGCACACACATGGTGAAAGTGAACTTGGGGGTGGACTTGTTCTAAACAGGGGGTTTCTCAGTCCTTCTGCTGCCCTCACCTTTCCATTTTACCTTTACACCCTCCCCTTTTCTTTTCCAATGCAATCATATTAAAATACTGTTGATTCTCTTATACTAATGCTTACAGGCATTCAGTACAGAATGGGAGGAGCATTGGAAATGATTCTGGCCCTCCTCCCTGTCCTGCCGCTCTTCACTTTGGCTGGATGGGCCTTCCCCACGGCCTAGCTGAATGCCCCAGAAGGGGAAGGAGGGAGGCAAAGGAGGTATCACAAAATCTCATATCCCAGGCTCCCCGGGCTTCTCCCTTGCTCGTCCTTCCAAAACCCTCCTTTGACCTGTTGACCCTTGAACAAGTCTTGGTGGTCGGTAAGACACAGGGAGCAGAACATTCCTATTTCTACTGCCAAGTTGAGAATAACTCTGTGGCAGGAATACAGCATATTCCTTGGCCCCTGTGAAGTTGTCTAGTGGCCATGGGGTCACTCCCACTGGGGCAACCGGCAGATCTCCCTCAATGATGTGCTCCTGCCCAGCCATCCTCTCAGCTGACATAGCTTTCCTAAGGATGGAAATGCACCTTGGCTGCCAAAAGGCATGTCAGGAGGAGCACACACATCCCCGAGCAGAAAACTGTAGGGCTTGTCACTGGTTTGGCAGGCTTTCTGTTAGCTTCTCAAAATGCTGCAAATACAATTGTTATTTCTTTCTTCTGTGATAATCTGACATGCATAAATAGGGATTTGCACCCTTCCAGGGGTGCAAAGTGGGCATCCTGGACTGAGCAATATCTTGGAAAGTGTCCACAGTCAGCATGCAGCAAGCATCCATTAAGGATATTGACCCAGAGTGGAGGCAAACTTTTGTTTTGTTCTTTTTTTCATTTGTTTACTTCTGACAGCATGTAAAATGCAATTGATCATCAGTTTTCTGCAACTTCTCCCTCATTTTCAGCAAATCCTCTGTGCTCCTGAGGCTGGAAAAGTGTGATCCACCACACTTATTTTAACCCCAATATTGAATAGCCAGCTATCAAGCTGAAGTTTCCTTTTCAGAGGTGACATCTGGAAGGCTTATATGGGGATTTTGATGGGGACAGATAAGTTGTAAATGTAATAATGTATATGTATGCATAAGTTATTCATTGGCTCAATTGGAATCATGTGAGAAGAGGACTTGCTTCACATAACCTGAGGACTTCCATGAAATGTGGTTCATGGAAGTGGTTCATGCAAAAGTAGCCCCTGGCGCTGCCTACTTTTCCAGGGATACGGAGCTGCCCAGAAATGTTCCAGTCTCTAGGGGTGCAGAGGAGAAGGGGTACTTTAGGTGGAGAGGAGAAGGGGCAGTGCTGCCAGTTTTCTGTTGAAAACGCACAAAAGATACATTTATCTGAAGGCTTTATTGGGACTTTCTCCACATCAGCAATGAAAACGTCTGGTTTATCAGGACAACAATATATTCTCAGCAGTTTCCCTCCTCTCCTCCAGATTCACTCTTTTCTGAGGAGCACCCGTTTCAACAATAGTGCAGGGGAAGAAATCTACTTTGATGACAACGGGGAGCTGTCAGGAGGGTATGACCTCATCAATTTGGTCACCTTCCCCAATGGGTCATTCCACAGAGCCATAGTTGGAAGTGTGAAACCTCAAGCTACTGCTGAAGATGGGTTTAACTTGAATGGAAGCGCCATTGTGTGGAATCAGAAGTTTAATCAGGTGGGGAGCTTCCTCATCATTTCCCCCATCATCCTGATCATCTTTATACTATCAGCAATATATAATCATTTTTTTCTATGCATTATCATTCTTATAGCTCTCACCAGCATCACATTCTGTTATCCAGACATATATAGACATAACAGACATAATGATCATGTCCACATGGACACAGGAGGTGAATAGAAGCATTAATAAGCATTCTAGATATAAAAAGAAAGGGCAGCCCAGAGGAGTTAGAAGGGAACGGAGGCAATGAAACTTCCTTTCCTTCATTTAAATATGAAAAAGCTGCTAGCTGAGCCTCTGGGCCTATACAGCTGATTCGTCCTTCCATAACCAAGGAGAGAAGCTTTGAGTCCCAAGGATGCTGTGCAGCCTGAGCTTTCCTCTTCTTCTGCAGACCCCTTGTGCTCCTGACCTCTCTTTCATGTTCCCAGTTGCATCCTTCCAGGAGACGCTTCATGCAGCTCCTGGGAGTTGGAAATGCATGAGGGAGAAGGCACCATGACCTTATCTGCTCCTCCCTTCTTGGAGCGATTGGTGTGGGCTGGAGTAAAATGAGATGCTTCAGGCACCCTCACCAGGTCCATGGCATGAAGAGCAGAGATCAGATATCTGGGGAAAAAACTCAGTACGTTGGAGGATAATGTGGAATAGGTGTTCTTCTAGGGATTTTTCCTAGGACACCCCTCAGATGTAGCCAAAGTGATGTTCTGAAATTGCTTGAGCTGTCCATTCTCATACAGGATATTGCCTCTTTCTGCTGGACTCCGAGCAATTGAGGAATATACATTAAATGATATGGGTGGCTTCTCAAGCCCTCAGAATCATTGAAAACTAAGAATTGGCTTATGTTTGGACAAAATTGATTCCTAGATGAAGGAAAATTCATATTCAGTGTTTCTCAGTGACCTGGCTACTAAGATCTGGGTTGCTTTCCTATGTCTGGATACTAAGATGTGGGTCCTGCTGACGTATGGAGGCTGTAGCATGGAAGATTCTCACCTTGATGCTGGTTCCTGGGCTTTACTAAGTACCTCTTTAGAATCTGAGACTTCTCAGAGAGAAACCGCTAGCAGATTTCCTTAGGAGAAGAAAACACATGCTGAGGTTATTGAGTTGAGTCAAAACAGAAATTTGCAAGCAACACAAGGGAAACTGAGTTCCTCTAGAAGTTGAGATGGCTGATAGGTGACATGAGGCAGAGTCTGGGTTCCCATTGTCTTGAGAAGGAAGCAATTCCTCCAATAGGCTTCTTTTGTCCATGCCAAAGTGAATGTGCCCTTAGCTGAAAGCCACAGATACTCCGGAAAGCCAATCTGGTGAGGTCGTAACTCACATCTCCAATTAACTCACACAGCAACCGGCAGTAAAACTAAAGACTTTGATTGCTATTCGCTACAAGATTTATGATGTAACAGATAAATTCTGGCAACAAGCTCCTAATAGTTCACTTGCTCCATCCTTTCTGAGCTACCTCAGAAGCCCACGTGGTATTAGATCCTCCTGTCTCATCTTTCCGTTCTTGGGTGGGACAGATCTCTGTCTTGTTGTCGTAATTGGTCGAAACACCTTAAACTTCTAAGTTGGGAATTTGCCAAATTCACTGTTATGTCTTCTTGTTCTCCTGAACTCTGTCCAGCAGTCTCAAAGTCGGGGTGGGGGAAACTTGTTCAAGCACCTCAGAGCTAGGATGAGGGGAAGCTACTCTTTTGGACACCTCACCATCAGTCTGCAGGGGCTAAGGGGTCAGGCTGTGGAGAGGTTACTTGCTCTGAAGTCTCAGAGTCAGGCTGCAGAGGGGCTGTCTGAGCACTGGGACTCAAGTTTAAGTCCCCTTGTTCTAATGCCTGACTCTCACTGTGTCATGCCTGATGCCTCAACAGAGGAGGCACCTCATGAGGAAGGGTCAAATGCCAGAAGGGGGGGATCAGTCATCGGAACAGGAGGACTTATACTTGGACCAAGTGACCCTTCCACAACCTGGCTTGGGACCAACTGAACAGGCAGCTGGTCCTCACCCTGACCCTTTACCCCTTGGGCAAACAGCCACATCTCAGTCCGACCACGAGAGCCCCGAGGGAAAAGACACTACACTTCCTGCTCCAAAAGAGCTTGGGCAGGATGCCCCCTTCCTCCTGACGTTGAGCCTCCTGAGCAGGATACAGGAGACGCAAGAGGCGAGATAGATTTGTCTCACACGTTTCTTAGACGTAGCTTATGCCAATTGGAACAGAAGGAGAATTTGTCCCACCTTAGGGGGGAAAGGTGGGGCCAAGAAAGCTAATCCCACGTGGGTTCCCTGAGAAGATGTCACTGGAAAGGTAGAAACTGACTTGTTAAGGTCATTGCTGTAGGGCTGATTCATAGCATCGTAAATTTTGTAGATAAGTAGCAATAAAGAACTTTAGTTTTATTGCCTGCATAAGTGTGGGTCATTTACAACTGTGAGCCGTCACCCCGCACAACACACTGTTAGCTTCTGCCTCTTCCTCACAAGTAGATGCCTATGTTGAGCCGCCAGGCACAACTATCAGAGAACACTGACAGATGTATTAGAGCAATTCCCAATAATGTGTTCTTCTTTTTCCTTTCCCTCAGACAATGCCCAGGTCCAGCTGTGTGAAGAACTGCCACCCTGGGCAGAGCATGGTAGTCCAGGAGGGGAAGCCAGTGTGCTGCTATGATTGCCTTGCATGCCCCCAAGGGAGGATTTCAACACAGATGGGTACATGAAGGGATTCCCAGGGATTTGGAAGAGTACCCCAGACCTTACAATTCAGAATTTGTGAATTTTGTGCTGAGATTTCCTTGCTTCTTGCCTTCAGATGCAGAGCAGTGTAAGATGTGTCCCGAAGATGAGTATCCTAACAAGGAGCAGGACCAGTGTATTCCCAAAGGAATCAGCTACCTCTCATATGAGGAGCCCTTGGGAATGGTTCTGTCAGCCTCAGCATTTGTCTTTATTGTTGCCACAGTGATTCTGCTCATGAGCTTCAGACTGAACTGGGACACCCCCATCGTCAAGGCCAACAACAGAAGCATCACATGCACCTTGCTCTCCTCTCTTCTGCTCTGCTTCCTCTGTGCCTTCTTGTTCATTGGGAGGCCTGTGAGGGTCACCTGCCTTCTGAGGCAAATCATCTTTGGCCTTGTCTTCTCCATTGCTGTGTCCTGTGTATTAGCAAAGACCATCATGGTGGTGATGGCCTTCATGGCCACAAAGCCTGGAAACAGCATGAGGAAATGGGTGGGGAAGAGACTGGCAGCTTCTGTCATCATTCTCTCTTCACTTATTCAAGGTGGCATCTGTGTTATGTGGCTGGCAACTTCTGCCCCTTTCCCAGAGCTGGACATGCACTCCCAAACAGATGCAATCATTGTTCAATGCAATGAAGGCTCACCTCTCATGTTCTACCTACTCCTGTCTTACATGGGAGTTCTGTCCAGTATCAGCTTCACGGTGGCTTTCTTTGCCAGGAAGTTGCCTGACAGCTTCAATGAAGCCAAACTGATCACCTTCAGTATGTTGGTCTTCTGCAGTGTGTGGGTTTCCTTTGTGCCCACCTACCTGAGCACCAAGGGGAAGTACATAGTGGCTGTGGAGGTCTTCTCCATCCTGGCCTCCGGTGCTGGCTTGCTGGCCTGTATCTTCCTCCCGAAGATTTACATCATCATGATGAGGCCGGAGCTGAACACCCGAGATCAAATAGTGAAGAAGAAGAGGGTTTAGAATTGTGTGGGGTACTTCTGTATTCCTTAGCATTGGCGTTCTTGTGGGAATGGCAAGCTTCACAGGGTCAACAGAGTTTTTAAATATTTTGGTTTCAAGTCATGTTGGAATGTACAATTTTTAAAGTGTGTGTGATTTGCCAGAAATAAACATATAAGCAATGAAGTTTTGAAGCAAGTCTCCTTTTTTTTGTCCTATTCAGTAAATATTCTGGCTGTGATACTTGATATAAACAGATAACGATTGAAGCTTTTGGAGGAAGAGTCTCCTGCTTTTAGTCCAATTCAGTAAGTAGTCTGTCTGTGATACTCAAAACCTACTGAAATGTTCCCAGAATTGCAGAGTTCATTTTCATAGGCCAAAAAGGGTGTGCCAGTGGTTTTCTTATTCAACTTGTCATGCTCCAGGTATATTTTACTCAAATGCCTTGGATCTTCCTGGCAGTATATATTGTCTTCTTGTGAATCTGACTGAAGAGAACAGTAAGAGACAGTCTAAAAAACCCCCCTAAACTTAATAAAGGAAGAAATAAAAAATATTACAAGTGAGAGGCACCCGCTATTCATGGGGAGAGACACTGCTGTATCATTGCTTGTGCAGATGAAGCTCTGGCCCCTGCCACAGCTGCTCAGCCTTATTTAGGACTGCACATTCTGGGAAGGTTGCATACCACCAAGGAGGGCTTTGCAGAAGCATATGGCTGCCAGTTGTTCAAAACTGCCTGATCCAGAGTGAGATGCAGGATGGCAAGAAGAATAAATATTCCAATCTTGGAGCATTTCACCATGAGACCATGTATCTTCCATAGAGTGCAACCTTATGTTGACATTTCTCAGTGCTCACCTCTTGCAAACATGCAGTGGGATGAGATTATGCTGTTAAATAATAGCATGCCCCTAGTCCATCCCTAGTTCATAAGAGTGATGAGCAACATAAGTGCACCATAAAGTGCTGTGAAATTGCAGGAGCTGCAAGAATGTGATCGTGAGGAGATGAGAAGGGGTATGCCAAAAATGCACCTGGGATACATTCCAGAACTGGTGGGATGATTGAGGAGGAATGTGGGAGAGATGGGAATCTTCAGCAAGCCTGGTTATCTGCAAGGAGCAACATGGATCACTCAGTGAATAGCCAGCCATGTGTCTTGCTTGTCAGGTATCTAAATTACCTTCCAGCCCATCCTTTAACAAATATCTAAATCACTGGAATAAACGGGTTGAGTGGCCAATGATAAATGGCCACCATTCAGTAGCAGAAGTCTTGGTTTACATGTGTTGCAAGTATGAGGGATCCAGGTTAAAAAACCTCAGGGAGAGATCTTGGAGCAAGCTTCCTGGGCTGCATGGAGAATAGAGATGGATCCATGGTCTGTCCCAGAAGGAGCCGCTCCTAGGAACTTTGATCACCATTTGGATGTTGAGTACATTTTCAGCAACCATTTCTTTTCACCAGTTCTCACTCATCTTGATCTATGCAGAAAGTTTAGCCAATTCTCCAAGATGCTGTTTCACTCCACAGAACTCTCTGGAGAGTAGCATTTTTTTCCTGAGATGAAGCCAGTAAGAGCCTAGAGTGAGGCACTTTTCAATTTCTCTCTCTCAGACTGGAGCCAATGGGCATAACAGATGACCTGCCCTGCAAATATCAAGTGCTGTCAGTTGCAGGAGTGTTGCCATCCCCTGGGGTAATGCAAGCCCTGTGTCAAGTACACACCAAAAACAATATAGGTGGACTGTGATATTCTGTGCCAAATCTTTAAAACACAGTGTCCAAACAAGAGACTTCAGCCTAGTCAGTGAGGGAATTTTGAGGCAGTGGCAGCTCTTCCTGCCTGAGGTTTTTGGCATCTTCTGCAAAAATCAATATTGTTGCTGGTGGCCATTGGAGGACATGAAGGCATGTAGTTCAGGCTGGATCCCAGATTTTTCAGCACTCTGCTGGATTCTGCTTCCTCGGCTGCCATCTTTCTGTGCCAGCAGCAGTTTGAGCAAAGCAAATCAATCTGATTCAATTCAAAATTTCAATGAGTTTTTCATAGGTGAACTGGTTTCTGTTAAAATTGATAATTGGACCACTGTGAACTTTGAGCAAATCCCAGGTTCAGTTAAGTTAAATCGTTAGTAAGTAAATCTCTCTTCATATTATTTTATTTTATTTGGTTTTATAGAGCACCTGCCATATGCCCAGTGATGATTTTTAGCATGACATAAAAAATGCTTCTTTTCAACAGAAGTCCATTTTTTTGTTTTTGTTTACCTCTTGTCTCAACCTTGGAGAAAGACATTCAATTATTTCCCCTGCACTAATGCTAGAAGATGCAGAAGCACTGGCAATACAAGGATAAATTAGGTTTAAGAAAATATATTTGGAGGAGACTTTATCCTAGGACATGGCATTCCTCCTTAATCTGTAATCTGTACATGCTCTTCACTTGAACAAAATATTTGACATGGAATTTCTAGAGACTCTGGACATAGATGCAAGCTTGCAGTTATTTTTCCTATGAGGCTGTCCACATTAGCAGAAAGCACTACTTCTCCAGGAATACCTTCCCCACAACCACACAAAAGAGGACAACTCTGGAAGAGTAATAGGAATTCAATGCTACCCACAATGTTACCACAAACTATGGTGGGGAAGGGATGGGAAGGAACATGGTGAGAGACAGGATGGGTCATACTGAAATCTAGCCCCCACCTTTATTCTTCATTTCAAAAAGATGTCCCTGCCCTGTGTTTGGAAATGTCCCACATAGATGAGGAAATCACAGGGCAAGTTGTCCTGCAGTTGGAACTCTAAGATCAAGGTTATGATCATGTGGCTATCTCATTGCAGCCTTGTCTTCAAAAACTTCCAGCATGCTCTTGCTTTTTGTTTTGTCATTGAAGAAATCAACAAGGATGCTCAATTGATACCAAACACTACACTGGGATTCATGATTCAAGATGATCTTTCTCATTCCATAGAAATCACTTGGAATCTTCTGCATTATTTGTGTAATGGAAAGAGGATCCTCCCAATTACATCTGTGCCAGTGAAGAGAAATTGATGGCTGTCATTGGTGGACTCACCTCTCCCAACTCCATGCAGGGGACCCATATTTTAAATTCCTACAAGATCCCACAGGTAACTGCATGGAATTAAGTGCTGTTGAAGGTGATCAGGATTGTAATTCTGGCTGACCTTTTGTATAGTCTGTTGAAGTTTGAAAAGACCAGATTTCTTCCTTCACATTTTCTGTTCCCTCCAAAAGTTCAGCTATGGCTCCTTTGATCCTGTGCTGAGAGACAAAAGTCGCTTTCCAGCTTTCTATCAGATGTTGCCAAGGGAAGTTCTTCAGTATGCTGGGATTGTGCAGCTCCTGAAGCATTTTGGGTGGACCTGGATTGGCCTCCTTGTTTCAGATGATGAGGGTGGAGAAACCTTCCTTCAGGCACTGAGAGCAAGGCTCCTCCAGAGCAAGATTTGCTGTCAGTATGTTGTCAGTATTTTCCACTGTGCAAACATATGAAGACAAAATGAGACTCATGGAATCAATTCTCCTGCACAATGAAATCAGTGTGTTTCTTGTCTATGGTGATAATCAATCTATGGAGGGCTTACAAATAATGTTATACCGGAATGAGATTTTACACCTGCACCCTTTGGAAAAGGTGTGGATCAGAACAGCAGAATGGGATAACTCTGCTGTTCTTTATGGGCAGAAATTCACCTCCAAGTCCTTCCATGGTGCCTTGTCCTTCACTCTCCATACTAATGTGGTGCCAGGATTTCAGGACTTTCTGGAGACTCTAAATCCATATCAGTTGAATAGTTTTGCCATATTTTTTTCTGTTTCAGTGTTTATTTCCAGAAGATGATTATTTCTCCAGAAACATGGAAATGCGCACAGGGAAGGAGAAGCTGGGGAGCCTTCCAGGATCTGTGTTTGAAATGGGCCTATCTGGCCAGAGCTACAATGTCTACAATGCTGTCTATCTAGCCACCCATGCTCTTCATGAGGGCCAAACACAAGTTAAGAAGAGTTGGGCCAGGATGGAACCTCACGCAAATTAAGGCCTGGCAGGTAATCACACCTATGCACAAACCACAAAAACAAGCAACACAGCATGTATGAGAAAATAAAAAATGAAGAAAATGGCTCAACCTTTCACCAAAAGAAGGAAAACCCTCTTAGCTGATGTCACTTTCTAGGCTCTAGTGGAAAGAGGATTTCATTAACTTCCTGGAATGATGAAGGAAGGGGAGATGTGAATGGGATCTTCATGCTTTTAACTTTAAAAGCCATCTAAGCAGATTAATATCATGAATATGTTATGCCTTTTGTGAAACAGGACCTCTGTTCAGCATCATATATCTGCGGCAGCAATATTTCATTTGGTGGAAATATTCATTTTCTGCAAGAACAACAGCAGGAGCAGAAGCAGCAAAAACACACAAAGATTTGTGACATTGTATGGACTAAGAGATTTATTTTGCATAAGTTTGCATGTCTGAATCCACTTAAATCACTTCCAGAAAGATGGCAGACATTTTATTCACTACCTTTGATCTCTTAGACTTTGACAGAGAGAGATATCTTCCTCTGAATTCATAAAATCCCAAACACATATTCCTCCCTAACTGGTGAGCGGTCACAAACTTCTTTTTTTCATTTTCAATTTTTTTATTATTTTCCCTACAGGTTCAAATTAAAAACAACAATTATTCCCAAGGCATCGAACATACTGGGTCCACATCTTATTCTACTTAAAATTAATAACCATGGTCAATTCTACATAAAGTCCCATTTCGCTAACTAATGATGAAAAAGATTCCAAGTTTGATAGAAGTATTTATCTTCCTTCTCCTTCAATGACAGAGTCAGTCTATTCATTTCCGCAGAATCCAGAACCTTTTTTAGAATCAGCTCTTTGGTCAGTTGTTC
Organism: Varanus komodoensis; assembly: GCF_004798865.1. Classification (NCBI taxonomy): domain Eukaryota; kingdom Metazoa; phylum Chordata; class Lepidosauria; order Squamata; family Varanidae; genus Varanus; species Varanus komodoensis. The sequence goes on from NW_025335544.1 coordinate 31,855, forward strand.
TTCATTCCTCCAAAATTGAGCAAATACGTGGGGCTTCCCCTGAAGACGGTCCAAACACTTCAATTGGTGCAAAATAGAGCTGCCAGGTTGCTGATGGGGATGGGGCGTTATGCTCATATGACTCCAGTCCACCGTCAGCTTCACTGGCTTCCCATTGAAGCCCGGGCCCAATTCAAGGTGTTGGTTATGACATATAAAGACCTAAACGGCTTGGGTCCTGGCTACCTGAACGAGTGCTTACATCCGTATCTGCCCGACCACCCCTTGCGATCTGCGGGAGAGCCCCTTCTCCGGGAACCCTCCATGAAAGAAATTAGGAGAGTAAGTACTCGGAGGAGGGCTTTCTCTGCAGTGGCGCCCAACATATGGAATTCACTCCCCAAAGAGGTCCGCCTGGCACCGTCATTACTGGTTTTTCGGCACCAGGTAAAGACCTTCTTATTTAAACATCATTTTAATTGTTAAAATATATGATCTGGCCATGGCAACTTCTTCTTCCTTCTCTTTTCTCCTCCTATATTCTTTATTTACTTATTTTATACTGTTAATTTTAATTTTATATTATGTTTGTATCTCAGTGTATTTTTTGTATTTTTGAATTTATTGGTAATTTATTATGTTCTATTGTATTTCAATGTATTTTATTGTGTTGTAAGCCGCCCCGAGGCTTCGGCAAGGGGCGGCATAGAAATGTTATAATAATAATAATAATAATAATAATAATAATAATAATAATAATAATAATACAATTCTCATAGCAGCAATTACATGTAAGATCAAATATATACTCAGTTTATCAAAATCATCATGAATGATGCCTAATAGAAATACTACAGGTTTGAATATTAAAGGTTTTTGTACCATTTCCTCAAGCCATTTATGTATTCTAACCCAGTAATTTTTGCCATAACACAAGTCCACCTAATATGATAAAATGTACCAGGTTTCTGTTTGCATTTCCAACATATGTTTGACATATTTGGAAACATTTTTGCTAATCTATTCGATGACAAATACCATCTATAAAACTTTTTATAAAGATTTCCCTTATGTGAAGTTGCTAAAGTTATCTTTATTATTTCTTTCCCACAAATTCCGCCATTTCTGTGGCTCAATATTATATCTGACATTTTGTGCCCATGTTATCATAGTTTCCTTAACTTGTCCATCTTCCATTTTCATATCCAAGAGAAAATTATATAATCTTTTAATCATTCTTTCATCTGATTTTAAGATTGTTTGGTCAAACATTGTTTGTTCCTTATAAAAAACATACATTCTATAATCTTTAGCATATCTTGATTGTATTTGAACCTGGTGCCACCAAGAAAGATCATTGCTCTGTTCCTGTAATTCTTGATTTGGTTTCAGTTTTCCATCATTATCTAGGATATCATCATACCTCACAATCATGCTAAAGTGCAAAGCATTTGGCTATACAAGGGCTTCCATAGGAGAAAGCCATCTCAACATCTTAGAATAAAGTTTTATCTTTAATTTTTCCCAGAATGACATCAATGAGTTCCTAATATAATGGTTTAGAAAATAACCATGTGTCTTACATTTCTCATACCACATAAAAGCATGCCATCCCATTTGTAAATCATGTCCTTCAAAATATAAAATTCTTTTGTTTCTTAAAGTTATTCATTCTTTTAACCACATTAAAACACATGCTTGATAATGCAACAACCGATCAGGAAGACAAAAGCCCCCAGTCCCTTTAGCCTCCTGGAACATCTTTAACTTAATCCTTGATTTCTTCTTTTGCCATATAAATCTCCAAATTTGTGTATTTAAATAATCAAAAAACATTTTATCAATTTTTATAGGAATTGTTTGGAACAAGAACAAAACCTTAGGTAATATATTCATTTTAACTCTAGCTATTATTCCCAGAAGTGATAATTGTAAATTAGCCCATTTTTCTAAATTGCTCTTAATCTCCTTAAATAATTTAACATGATTATCTTCTTTCAATGTAGTGCATCTAGCTGTTAAGGAAATTCCCAAATATTTAACCTTTTTAACTATTTGAAGATCTACTTGTTGCATCAAAGTGGTTTTTTGCTTCAGTGAAAGGTTTTTAACTAAAAGCTTAGTCTTTTCTCTATTTTCATTCCAGTAACTTCACCATAGTCTTCTATTTTTTTTAAGAGTTTAGGAATTGCTAAAGGGTCTTCTAAAATAAAGACTAAGTCATCTGCAAATACTTGGAGTTTGTTGCCTTCATTTCTGATTCTAGTGCCTTTAATGTCCATATTTTCTCTAACACTTCTGTTTAAAACGTCTAACGTCAGTATGAATAACAATGGCGATAAGGGACATCCTTGTCTTCTGTCCTTTTGAATGTCTATTGTCTCTCTAAATTCTCCATTGACTATTACACTAGCAGTCTGTTTTTGATAGATACTTGTTATTGTGTTTATAAATTTTTCACCAATTCCATTTGTTCTAATTGCCATTTCATAAATTGCCAGTTAGCATTGTCAAAAGCCTAGTACACATCTAGAAACAATAGCGCCATTGATTTTTCAGAATGTACTTCATAATACTCTAAGATATCCAGGATGACCCTCACATTGTCTCTGATTTGTCTCTTTGGTAAAAAGCCATATTGATCTACGTGTATATAGTCTATTAAAAATGTCTTCAACCTTTCTGCCATTACAGAAGCAAAAATGTTATAGTCCACATTCAAAAGTGATATTGGTCCGTAGTTTTGGATCTGTGTCAAGTACATATCTTCTTTTGGGATTAAAGCAATATTTGCCTTGATCCATGTATTTGGTGTATAAGTGTCTGACAATACAGCATTACATATATCCTTCAGAGATGTAGATAAAATTTTTTCAAAACATTTATAATACTGTGCTGGTAATTTGTCCAGGCCAGGGGTTTTGTCATTTTTTTGTCTCTTAATCACTTCAACTACTACTGTCATTGTTATTTCTTCATTTAATATCTTTTGAAATTTCTCTGGTAATTTTGGTAAATTGTCCTTTTCATGAATGAATTTTCTCAGTTGGTATTTCTTTGGCTTGATATAGCTTTGTAAAAAAAAAATTCCACTATTCTTTTTATCGATGCTCTTTGTACCTGTAGTTGTCCTTTTCTGTATTTCAACTTAAATATTAATCTCTTTTCTCTTTCTTTCTTTAATTTATAAGTTAACCATCTCAGAGGTCACAAACTTTTGATTATTTCAGCAGTTTTCTTTCAATGTCCCCTAATTCCATGCTCTTAAAAAAAGACAGAAAGAGAGAGCAAGACAAAGGGGGAAAGCGGGGAGGGGGGTCAGGACCTTCTCTAGACAACCGTGACATGGAAATGTAATGAGCAGAACACATATCTTGGATAGAAAAACTTTGGATGTTGGCTCAAGCCAGGAACCTGAAAGGGAAGGCAGATGCTTTTGGAGATGTGGACTGCAATCAAGAATGATGTTGTGCAAAGTGAGAGACTGCACTTGCCCATAGCTTACCCTCCATGCCCCTGTGCTTTCCTTTGATCCTTCAGGCTGAGACCCAGAGTGGGAGGATGGGATCTCAGCTTCCTGTGAGGGCCATCTTCTCAATCCTGATAGGATATTTTGCTTACTTTTAAGGAAAAGGAATGGGCAGTGGGAAATGTGCATTATCCAAGTGAACATGCAAAGGGGAAGAAGATAAATGGTGCTGAAGTGCTGTACCAAGTTTGACTCTTCCATTCAGTTTCAGAATGCCTAGCAGTTGTACTGTGTCTCTTTTCCACGTGGTGTAGTCGTCAAGATTCCTGTTTCCCCCAGGTGGCCCAGGTGTGGTTCCCAATCTGGAAAAGGCTGACTTATCTATACTTGCAAGTATTCTAGTAAATGGTTTTGGTGAGAGCTGATGTGGTACAGTGGTTAAAAATGAGGCACTGGGTTTCAGGAGATCTGAGTTCTAGTCCCCCTTAGATAACCTCGTCATCCCAGCTTCCCTTCTATAATGTTCAGAGCTTGCATTTGGGATGAATGATTGAGCAGGACTTGATTCTCAGAACCATGCGTATTCACATGCTGAATGAGCAGAGCTAGTATGAGACTTCTTGAGCTTTGAAAGATTGCATGAATAGACTCTGGCATAAGATACCATCCTTGACTATCGTTTTCCCACCACTCTCCTTGCAATTGGCTCTTCTCTATTTTCTGCAGCTCTTCAATCCTGTCCTAAGATTCTCTGGTCTGTGGAGGCTGAGAAGGTGTGCACCACTGAATGTATGGTAGCACAGAGTTTGAATAGTCACCCAGAATTTGAATGGGTTACTTTCCAAATGGCATATTTGAAGGTGGAATGCAGGGGTTTTGGATGAGGATGTTTACATACATATACATGATATAGTCACAGGTAGGGTTTCCACTGACTGACCATGTGTTGAAGAAGGGTGTTGTGGTGATGAAGAGACCTTTCTCATGACAATGATATATTCTAAGCATTCTTTCTCCTCCAATCCAGCTTCACTCCTTTCTGAGGAGCATCCACTTCAATAATAGTGCTGGAGAAGACATCATTTTTGGTGAGAATGGGGAGCTGTCAGTAGGATACGATCTCATCAACTTGGTCACCTTCCCCAATGAGTCATTCCACAGAGTCCTGGTTGGAAGGATGCACCCGGAGGCTACTGCAGAGGATGGATTCAGCATCAATGGAAGTGCCGTTGTGTGGAATCACAACTTAAATCAGGGAGGAAGGTTCATCATCATCATCATCTGCATGTCATCAGCATGATTTATTCCTGTATATCTCTCATCAGCATAGGATCCTGATATCTTGAATGCCTGATACTACATCATGTCCACAGGGATGTAGAATGTGAACACAAACATTAATATGACTGCTTGACATAAAAGGAGGACCAGCCCTTCAGGGTTAGAAGGAATGGAGACAATGGAATCTCCATTTCTTCATTTTATTCATGAAAAGCTTGTTCTCTGCCCATGTCAAGCTTATTTGCCTTTGTGCCAACAGGGAGAGAAGCATGGAGCCCTGATCACAGTGTGTCTCTAATCTCTCTTGCAAGATCGCAATTGAATCCATGCAGGGGAAGCTCTATGTGGGACCGGTGAGCTAGAAATGAGGGAGGAAGGAAGGCATGGCCAGCAGATCCCCTTCTCCATTGCTTAAATCAGATCATCTGCCTAAAATCAGAGAGGAGTTGGAAGCCACTGTCAAAAATGTCCTTCCTCAGACTTCACTCTAATTCTTCCTCTGTGGCCTGCTACCATTCCCTATCAATACAAATACTGGTGGCAAGCAGTAAATTTGTCCAATGCAAGCATGGAGCATTAGGGTTCAATGCCATGCTTTGCTTTCAGGACACTGGCCAAATTCTGAACTTCACATATGCACATGGGACATTGGGCCACTTTTTCATTTTCAGTGTTGCAAAGGTGCTGAGATGCTACCAGAATGTCCCTGAAACTAATATTTCTCCAGAGCTCTTAGCCCAGTACAAAGAGCAATTGTACTAGATGAGGGTTAAGAAGCTTGTGGGATATTCACAATATATATTTCCTTTGGCTACATCTGATGGGTTACCTAGGCAAAATGTCTGAAACAGCACCTAATCTCTCTTGTCCTACTCATCACCAGGATTTTTTCCCACTAATCTGATGACTGCAGCAAAAAAGAAAGGGCATAAGATAACGGGTGCTTTCTCCTGTCTCCCCTGAAGGTTGATAACACACCCCTACCAGTAAAAGGGAGAATGTTTCAAGGGGGGAAAATGGAGGGGTGGAAACTAGTGGAATACAGAAGCAGAGAGAAAATTTAAAAATGAAAAGAGCAACTCAGAATAAAACCCAGTACCATCCTCCACCTTGACCTTCCCTGCCAAACATTACTACCAAACTGCTCCTTATATTCCCTGTTCATTCATTTTGGTTGGTTGCTCCCTGCGATCTTGGCTCTTTGTATCCCAGAGGCCCTGGAACAGCCGTGGCAGGTTTTCTGATCTGCTCAGTGAGGTGTCTGAAACCAGAATGAATCTCCCCAGCCACACAGCTGTGGCTAGTTCATCAGGCCACTCCTGATTCAGATACTTATCACATATATACAAAGAGACAGAATCATGTATGCATGCATGTGTGCAAGAATTTATTTCCATATTGTATTTTTCTCCCACCATTTGAGCAAAAGACACTCTTTTTGTTTTCCTTTTCTTTGTGTCCTTTGTAATTCTGTGACAAACTCTTAATTTCTCTGATGTTTCAGAGTGTCATTGATTTTTTAAGATTATTGCCATGAGAAATAAATATATGCGTATCTGATAATTATTTCTCAATTTTCCCTATTCTTATAATTATACACTAACTGTACAACTGTTAAGGCATGGGGAAAATAAATTGCTTGATGTATTTTACTTGTTAGGTGCTGTCAGTTTAGCTCTGAATTCTGCAGAAGCTTGGACTGAAGGCCCTCCCAAATATGCTGCCCATAACAGCCCTACTCAGCTCTTTTAAACTCAGATTGTGCTAAAATACCCTGATGAAAATGTTTGCAATATGAAAGAAAAATCTGATCTTGTTTGATGACCCATCTCTCGCTACTAAGATCTGAGTACAAAGGCCTTAGCATTAATTTTCTGGCCCAGATGCTCATCTCAAAGGCAGTCCTATCTCCCTGTGAGAAATCTGAGACTTATCAAAGATAACAGAAGAAAGCTAGCACATTTCTTCAGGGAAAAGAACCACATGCCAAGTGCATTGAGTTGAGGCAAGGAGAAATTTTGGAGACTGCACAAAAAAAGACTGTGGCCCCCTGGTTGTCACTGTTGAGGTGGCTGACTTTATGTAGAGACTCTGGACCCCCAGTGGAAAGTATCAGGAGCTAATTCCACAGTAGGCTGTTTTCCTCCTTGTTAAAGGACTTGTCCTGAGATGAAAGCCTGAGAGGTCTTCTGAGTGCAAAAGAACATGAAGCAGCTGGATTGGAGCCATTCCAACAGACAAGCTCTTCTTCTATCTCTCTCTTAGACAATGCCCAGGTCCAGGTGCATGGAGAGCTGCCACCCTGGGCAAAGCATGGCCATCCAGGAAGGGAAGCCGGTGTGCTGCTACGATTGCCATGCATGCCCCCAAGGGAGGATTTCAACCCAGATGGGTAAGTGAAGGAATCCAGAGTGATCTAGAAGAGTATCTCAGGCTGTAAACATGAGGTTTTGTGAATTCTGAAAGTGCTGAGACTGTGCTTCCTACCTACAGATGCAGACCAGTGTAAGATGTGTCTCAAAGATGAGTATCCCAACGAGGAGCAGAACCAGTGTTCTCCTAAAAGAATAAGCTACCTGTCCTATGAGGAGCCCTTGGGAGTAGTTTTGCTGTCCTCAGCTCTTGTCCTTTCTGCAGCCACAGTAGTCCTGCTTGTGAGCTTCAGACTGCACTGGGACACCCCCATTGTCAAAGCCAACAACAGAAGCATCACATGCACCTTGTTGTCCTCCCTGCTGCTCTGCTTTCTCTGCTCCTTCTTGGCATTGTCTTCTCCATCTCTGTGTCCTGTGTGTTAGCAAAGACCATCACGGTGGTGATGGCCTTCATGGCCACTAAGCCTGGAAACAGCATGAGGAAATGGGTGGGGAAGAGACTGGCAGCATCCGTCATTGTTCTCTCTTCACTCATTCAAGCTGGCATCTGTGTTGTGTGGCTGTCAATTTCTCCCCCCTTCAAAGAGTTGGACATGCACTCCCAGGTGGATGCAATCATAATTCAATGCAATGAGGGCTTGGGCATCATGTTCTACACTGTGCTCGTCTATATGGGTTTCCTTGCCACCATCAGTTTCACAGTGGCTTTCTTTGCCAGAAATTTGCCTGATACCTTCAATGAAGCCAAGCTGATCACCTTCAGCATGCTGGTCTTCTGCAGTGTGTGGGTGTCCTTTGTGCCCACCTACCTGAGCACCAAGGGCAAGTACATGGTTGCTATGGAGGTCTTCTCCATCCTGGCCTCCGGTGCTGGCTTACTGGGTTTTATCTTCCTCCCCAAGATCTACATTATCATGGTGAGGCCAGAGCTGAACACCAGGGAGCAGTTAGGAGGAAGAGGTCTTAGTATTTTGTGGGGCAGTTCTGTATTCCATAGGATCGGCATTTCTTTGAATTTGGGCTGGTTCATATGGAGAATATAGTGGCTCAAATTGCTTGGTTTCAAATCATGACAGTATTTGTTGGCTACAATTTATTTCCAGAAACAAACAGGAAATCATTGAAGCAGCTGGAGAGTCACCTGCTATGTTGAATAGGCTCTAGTCAATGAAATATCACAAAGGTTGTAAAAAAAGACACCAATGTAGAGTGCACATTCATAGCCCACCCAGTATATGTGAAAGACATACTTAACCTGTTGCCCTCATTGTTTATTTTGCTAAGGCCCCTAAAATACTCCAGGCAGTCTGTTTCAGGGTAGAGGCACCTGATACCTGTGGGAGAGATACTATTGATGCGTCAGCCTTACCTGTGCAGATGATCTCCTGGCCAATGTCACATCTGGTCATCCTGACTAAGGCTGAATCTGGAATTTCACCCAACCTGGGAAGGGCAGCCTGGGATTTTTAGAATGGCAATCTATTTCTTCCCCATTTGGGTTTCTAGTGCTTTTCTCTTGCATTTCTTTTCCCAGATAGTGCACTGGTGGACTGAGAGATAATTTGGCACACTTCTTAGCAAGAAGTACAAGTGTTTCAACAGAGACTTGGAACAGTTTCTCTCTTGCACCTTCTATACAGATATTTGTGTCTGTTTGAAGGTAAAGTTGTTTTTCTACTCTTCAAACACTGAAGGCTTTATATGGTGCTCAATCCATTGCATTATCCAGTGTGAGCATCCACCCTTGCATCATTGTCAGGAGGGCTTGGGGAACCCATTCATGCTGACTATTCTTTCATTTCCATGAATCTAGTAAATAATTCTGAAAAGCACCACCTCAGCTAATAGCGTGGTGACACTATGGATACCAAAAGAGTGACCACAGATTATTTTTCCTGTATTTTTCCTGTTTTCCCCTGTGGAGGAGGGCAGGACACATTCCAATGGAGCAAAGTTCAGGGAACCAAGGTTCATGTTGGATGCCAGAAAGTACTTCCTGACAGTTAGGAATCCAAGGGTATGGAATGGGCTTCCACAGGAGGTGGCAACATTCGTGAAGGTGTTGAAAGATGCACATGGTAGGCCAGGCACATGGTAGGCATTTCATGAGCAGAGCTGGCTGGAAACCAAATACTTATCTGAAAAGATACGGTGTTAGGAGGTGCTATAGAGCATCCAAAAGGAACAAAATGACTTGTTTTCAAGTTAATGCAACTGCCTTGGCTGCTTTATAGAAGCCCTAGAGCATTAAAGTATGACTTAATTTGAAAATATTTTGAGAGGTAGTAGATCAAAGACTTAGCAGATCAGACCTCCATTAAGGAAACTGTGGAAATAGCCCAGCAGTGACTGATGGAGAAGCAGAAGGCCAGGAAGAGGGATGCCAGGCAGAGAACCTGGAAGTGGTGCTGTAACCCCACTGGGTCTCAAAGGTGGAAGCCACCTGACTGGCACCATACCTGGTCAAAGATAAATGAGGGGATGTAAGCTATCTGAAGAAGGAAGCCTGAAGTATAACCATTAGATTTTGCAGGTCCATATGATAGAAGCAATATAGGTGTTGCCACATGTTTCTAAGCAGAACATGGAGGGAGGAACCAGGCCACACCCCTTGTGCCCCACAATTTTTGAAGAAGGGGTGTTACATTCAGCCTGGACCCCCCCACTCAGACTATCCGGACTCCACTGAACTCAAGTCCAAGCAACAGAAACCTCCCTTTTGCAATCAGTTGCGGCTGTCTGTTAAGCAGGCTACTTGATGCTGCCCTTCTGATGCAGAAGACCTGGCCCAGCACTGTGTCAGCCAAGCATCACCACCACTTCAGCAATCTATGCAATGGCAAATTGTCCAGGAACCGAAGTATTAGGAATCTTCTTTCCTCCACCTCAGCACCTCAGATAGCCATTCCTGGACAATCAACATACGTGAAATCTTTTGATACTCACAGAGATGCTCCACTAAAAAGGGATGTTTGTGTGTGGTGGTGGTGGTCTTTTTCTTCCAACACAGATGCTAGGAGAAAATCTCCCCAGAATTAAGGGAGAATGAAACAGGCCTAGAAGGGATTGCTTCTCTGATACAGGTGTCCTGGTGTCAATTTCCCCTCAAACTAAGGGGAAGCCCTGACACTGGCATCAGGAGAACTTTGCTACAGACATAGTCAGGCCTCAAGGAACCAGGTAGGCAGCTTAGCACAGGGCTCTGCTAACTAGCTCATCTTTTCCCCCTTCATTCGTCGTTTGCTTCTGATTTGCTGCTTTGAACTGTGTATTGCTTGTGCACTGAAAGTGAACATAAACCATTTATTGGTGAGTACTTCAAATCTGATCAGCCTTTTCTGTATATTTGACTCAGTCTTTCCTCAATACTTTTTAAATCCACCTTGTTTGACCCAAATGAAGGTTGTGTTCTTTAGGGGGAAGGAGGGAAGGTTCACTAGGTGGCACACCATATTCTGAGTCATGTTACTTTGTTTCAACACCCAGGTTGCTTTCAGAGTGTTGAGCTCCACTAACAATACAGTTGTGCTCCCCTAAAGGACATGGGTGGGCTTCAAGGAAGCCCAACATGACAGACTCAAGGGAGAGCCTAAGCCAATCATCCCCATGGAACCGGGACCGTCTGGGGACTGAACAGAGTGGGCTGGTTTTACTCTGGGTGAGGGTGGCAGCAGGTCCCAGCTGGCACTGCTGCTCCAGACATGAACACACATAGGAAGTTGCCTGCAGGTGCCATGAGTTTATTTTCTTGTCCTTTTTCCTTCTCCCTCCCTATCCTTTTCCTTTCTGTTGGGTTGCACACTTCAGAGAAAGAAGAGTGCTGTTGCATTCCTGTTGATGTTGATGACTCTGAAGCTGCTTTGGGGGATTGTATGGAGAGAAGAGGGAGGGAGCTGGACTAGCACACTCCCTCTCTTCACACACACTGTTTAAGTGCAAGGTGGGCTGTCTCAGCAAGGCTAGAAACTGTGGGAAATGGAGGGAGGTGAAGTTGGTTGTCCCATAGGACAAGGGGAACAGAAAAGGCTGTGATGAAATGAAACCACCTTCACTATTATTTGTGTGTGAAAGATTTTTCTATAGTGTGGGAATAGCCAGATAGGCAAATGAAAAAGCAAGCTGTAGAGCAGATTGACCTCTGACGGCAAGACTGAAGACCACATGGCAATGATGTTGCAGCATGTTCCTGAGAAACTACCAGCATGTGTTTGCCTTTCTTCTTGCCATTGACAAGATCAACAAGGGTGCAGAATGAGACTGATGAGTCCTATGAACCCATTCTTTCTTCTACGGTACAAATGCAGTCTCCTTGTGACTGGAGCAAGACTTTTTTCACGTGTGCCTCTCATCTAGCAGTAGTTGCCTTATTCTATGGCACAGTTATCTCTCTTTATATGAAATCCTGGTCAGACACAGCTCCAGATCATGACAAGCAAATTGCTGTCTTTCACATTGTGGTCCCTCCCCTGCGCAATCCCATCATTTATACCCTGAGGAACAAATATGCTCAGTGCAGTGGCCAAGATGCTGCAAAAATTGGTCTTTGAGCAAAAAGGATGCACACCAATGTCCTCCTTAACTGGACTGGATATCAAAAAGAGGCACATAAATCTAGAACACTTTGTGTGTAAGCAGCTGATGTGAACAAATTACACTGGACCCAAATGATTTTGGGTGCAGGTTTGCACAAAATCCTGTGATTTGTGCAATTGGTGTAACATCAAAAAATTTGCACAAATCCTTGCATTTGCCCACATTTATTCATCATTTGAAAGAAAGCTCAGCCCACGTCTCAGTATATGGGTGGAAGTCCAGGAGCTGGCTTAACTTGCCTCATGATGAGTCAATGCCAGCACAAGGATGGTGAACCAGAAATGAAGGGAGGCGCCCCATAAAAACCCATTGTATTGCCACTATCCTATCTGATTCCTTGCACATCCATAATATTACTACTTATCCTTTGCTCAGTTCACATTCACATTTGCAATCACTGCCCATTCTGCACAGACACAATATTTGAGTAAATCAAATAGAAGCCAGGTGGGAAATTTGCAGGAGTTTACAGAAATATGCAATTTTTCCAAAACTTTTGCCTTTTCCAAAATATATGCTGATTTTAGTCTCTGGAGGGAATTTGAATAAATTGTGGTATTTGTACAACTTGAACTGGGAATTGAGACTTGGATGAAAGTACTCATGTGACACATGGTTTGTGAATGATTATATCACAAACGCTCTTGCTTGCATGTTTTTCAAGAAAATTAAACCTACTTCTCTTTTGTGATATCATAAATTTTTATTTCATCTTAATAGCTGTCCCCTCCTGTTCAACTCAGGTCTTAAAACAATAATGTAGCATTTTGGGGAAAAGATGCAGCCCAGTAAGCCAGCACTGGAGGCCAAGATGGAGAAGATCTCCACTGCCACCATGTACTTTCCTTTTGTACTCTGGTAAGTGGGCACAAAAGACAACCAGACACTGCAAAACACCAACACGCTGAAGGCAATGAACGTGGCTTCATTGAAACTGTCAGGTAACTTCCTGGCAAGGAAGGCCACCGTGAAGCTGACAATGGCAAGGAAGCCCAGGAAGCCTAGGACACTGTAGAACATGCTGACCAAACCTTCATTACATTCCAGTACAATGTATTCAGGCATGAAATGCATGTCAAAATCTGGGAATGGAGGGGCTGTTGTCAGCCACACAGTACAAATAGTGGCTTGAATGAGTGAACTGGAAAAAACTACCGAATTAGCCAATCCTTTCCCTACCCACCTCCTCATTCTGGACCCGGGCTTGGTGGCCATGAAAGCGAGAACTACAACCATGGTTTTGCCTAACACACAAGACACTGCCACCGAGAAGATGATGCCAAAAACAGTTTGTTGGAGCAAGCAATTCATCCTTGTAGGTTGGCCAATGAATAGCAGTGGAGAAAGGAACAAGTGCAGGAGATAGGAGAAGGTAGGTGAGTTTCCTGTTGTTGGCTTTGAGGATGGGTGTGTCGTTGTGTTTGATGAAGATCCAAAGCACCAGACCTGTGATCGCAGAAAAAGAAAGAGCTACTAAAGCCAAGCAGATTCCCAGTGGTTCTTCATAAGACAAGAAAGTTGTTTTTTTGGGAGTGCAGAAGTCCTGATTCTCATTTGGTTATTGACCTTCTGGGCATGGAAAACACTCATTCATGTCTGGAAAAGAGGAAATTTTATGTTTGTCCATGTTTGTGCATTTCTGCACCACACTATGCTTTATAATATTCAATCTTTTCACAGTCTCGTGAAGGGCAAAAAGGTCTAATCTAGAAGGCACCATTCCCAGGGCATTCCCATTGCAATTAATGAATCACTGGCTCCTAACCTTGCTGGTTATGGGCTACCTCCTTCAACAGAGGTTGTGTGCTTGCAATCACCAGTTGCTGAGCAGCTTGGGCAGGAGGAGGTTTTCCACACATCCTGCTTGATGGCTCCCATGGTCATCTGGATCTGGTGTGGGATCATGTGTTTAAACAGTGCTGAAGTAGGAGGACACTGCATGCCTTTGCTTATGTTCTTAAACTCAGCTTTTCTCAAATTGATAACAAAGTAGGAGTTAACATAAACAGCAAATTCATCTTGTCTGGCCATTCAGAAAGCTTTTTTTTCTTTCATTCTTTTCTGTTCCCTTGAATATGTATATTGCTTACATAATTGATCCCTGTATCAGCAAGAACCACTTGACTATCAACAATCCCTTCTCATACAAGAAATTTGAAAGTTTATTTAAATAAATATACCAATGAGAGGAATCATAATCAAAAACATACTTGATCAATGCATGACATTTCATACCCATCTGGCTTGAAATCTTCCCTTGGGGACATGGAATGCAGTCGTAGCAACAAAATGGCTCCCCTTCCTTCTTTCTCTTCCTGTAACCCAACTGACAGGTTTGGCTACAACGTGAGACTGGCTGGACCTGTTTGGAAATGCAAATATTCCTTGAATTTTAGATGCATGAAATACATTTTTGGAATTGATATCACACTTCATATTCTACAGTTACGTAATGGGTCTAAGGGAGCAGGAGTGGATGCTCCTAAGTAGCAAGTGCTGTAAAGGCTTCCATAAGTTAGGCATACCATGTCAAAATCTTGCAATATTTTCTGAGGAGGTGGTAAACCTGGTCTTCAAAGAAACTGGAACATTGTGAGAACATGAAAAATACAATGCAATAACAGAGAAGCAATCATTTCCCCATACAACCCATAACACTTGCCCTGTGTCTGTCTCATTGGGATCCTTGACAACAGTATTTGCAAAAAGATGTACTACAACATGATGAGATTTGCTACCATTCCTTTACTTCAAGCGTCCCAGTTTCCAGAACATGCTCAATAATGAGGAAATGGTCCTCAGTGGAATTTGCATAGAATCATAACCTTAGTGGGCAACATTCAGTAAAAGTAGGTTATGGGTTTTTGTCAGGAGACACTTTGGGAGATCTTAATCATAGCTGGCATGGGTATCACTAAATGGCAGGACACAGGTCGAGTTCTGTTGCTGCACCTGAACAATCATCTCTTGAGAAAGGAGCAGATGATGAAAAGAGCCTTGAACGCTTTACTGACCGTACCCCATTAAAGGTTCTGGACCACACCAGGGCATCCACAGTAATGCTGAGCATCCCGTCTTCAGGAGCATTTGGGTCAATTTTTCCAACTTTGACATGAAGAAATGACAGGTTTGGGAAAGTGTGCCAGTTCAGAATATCAAATCCAGCCAGCAGATCACCATTTTGGTCCAAGGAAACCTCTTCACTGGCACCATTGTTAAATGATGCACTTTGAAGATGCTGGTGAAGCTGTTGTGAAAGAATAATGAAAGAAAGGGCATTGATGTGGATTCGGAAGATGCTGAAGGAATGTAAATGTATATGTAATCTTCCACATGCTCAATGCTTGAAAGATTTGTGTAAGCTGTCCTTGAGGTTCCACACCCCTAAATACCTTTAGGTTTTGTTTCTTTTGTTTCCTTTTTTCTGTTTGCATTTTGTTAATTGCTTGCTTGCTTGCTTGCTTATTGTACTGCAGCTGCAATTATTCATTGGCAATATGAAATATCAAATGAAAGGGAAGGGATTAAGTAAGCCTTATACACTTTAACCTGGGAAGAAAAAGCTAACACCACAAGCTATGCATACTACTCAAGGAACTGCTAAAATGTAAGGCAGCAATGAAGCATGAAAGAATGAATTGTATCCATGATGACTATCTCCCATCAAGAAGCTCCCATCTTGCTCCAGGTACCAATAGAATTTCTTTTTGCCTTTCAGTAAACATTGCTCAGGCTGAGGAAGAAAGCTGTCTAGTTTTCATGTCATACTAGGTGCTTTATTTTGTTGTGTAATTTACAGGTAACTTCTGTATATGGTTAGAGCTGTAATCTAGGCCCTCTAAGGCATTGTCAAATAAATGGCACTCAGAAATGGCCCTGAATTTCAGCTGTCTAGGTTTTACACTTTACTAAAATAAAATGGATTAAAATACGAGTTACTGCAAATACTGGGAATATTTTGAGGGCTGGAAATGCAAGGGACTATATATCTTCTAAGTCTGTTTTGAGTACCAGGTGCAGAGGAAACAAACAAACACTCACACACAATAAAATAGGGAATTTGTTTTAAAATGTTTCTGTGGAGATTTCAACCTGATAAAACCAATTTTGATATATTTGCTGGTTGATGTAGGAAAAGTTTAGTCTGAAGTAACCTGAAATTCATTGTAACGCTGTTTGCACCCTGTTGAGGAAAATATTCAATGACTGATCCTTGTCCCTCCCCATGGGCAGTTTTTTATCTGGGTACAATACCATAACCCTGAACAGGGAATTTGATTTTTTAATGCTGAATCATGATTGGAGACGCCTTTAGGGAAGTAGACTTTGAAGTAGGTATTCTATTTCAAAATATGGATACTAAGATTAAAGCCTGATGGACCAACATGTGGAAGAATATTATCTAAAGAGAAATATGGAAGATGTGGAAGAACTGAATGCTTTAATAATAGTAGTTCACTCACACTGGTCTACAAAGTTCTGAAAATTATCGACCTCCGAGATAAAATTCTTACATCTTTTGATTAGATGAATTAGAAAACAGATGATAAAGGTGCTGGTTGGCTAAAGTTGTCAAGATATTTCACAATAAATCTTTATACACAGGCAAGTATATTTGCCTACAGGGGAGGGAGGTGTCTGATGATCATGACATCTTGTAACTTCTCAACAATGTACTGTAGAATAATGAAAATGGTACCGCATAGAAGTGTACCATTTATTTTCACTTTGAGACTAAAGATTATTTCCTAAATGTAATTTATTGTTCTTTTATTGCAAGGCATATTTGTCTTGGTCAGATCTAGACATCATACAGTTACATCTGGTGGTTTATGTGAAAGTGTCATAGTCTATTATTTCCAAGGGATAGATGCATGATATTTTCCCTCAGAAGCCAAGATGCCTTGAAAGTGTGTAAACAATGCAGATAACTTCTGCTTCATTTGTGGCAAGGTTCCATTTGCATCTCAAAAGTGCAGAATGATGGCAGTGGTAAAAAAGGCATACCACCTATATTTCAGATGCAAAATAGGGGCTCAGGACAAGCATTGGGCCACTCATTATTGTTGCATTACATGTGCAACTTATCTGAGTCATTAGCTAAACAAGAAGAAAAAGTCCATGTCTTTCACAGTCCCAATGGTGTGTAGGGAACCCACCAATCATAGTAGCAACTGCTATTTTTGCATGGTTCCCCCAGTCGCAAAAGGAATCTCAGGAAAGAAGAAGTGAACCCTGGAATATCCAAACATTCCATCCATGCTGCATCCTGTACCCCATGGTGAGAAACTGCCAATTCCAGATCCACTAGAATACTACTCTCTAGACTCAGATGTTGATAAAGAGGATGATCAGGATGCAGCTGATCTGGGGCCATCAATATCAGTGGATTCCAAATTTTAGCCCACAGTATGCTCCTCCTGAACCACATCTAATTTCACAAAGTGAGCTGAATGACCTTTCTCATTGCTTTATCACATTTTGCAAAAAAGATATGGAGGATAATTGCACATCCCTCTTGCAATTTTGAATTATTTCGATATAATTTTGACCTGAAGCGGTATCTTGAAAACTGGAGCCAATTAATACTCAGGATTTAATTCTAATAAAATTTAGATACTTTCATTTCTGAGGCTTTCACCTTGTGGACCAGTGTTATTACAGAGTAAGTGTCACTGGAACAGAGTTTACAGAACACATAACTTCTCTTCTGCAAACAATGTTTCCATCATATTTCTATTTGTCAAAGGGTGTTCTAATCCTCCTATTGGTTTTGGCTGTTACAGACTCACCAAGCCACATGTTGGGAGAATCGTGTAGTCATTAAACTTACGTGAGATGTTAGAAGAGTGCAAGAGAGGTATGTGATCTGAAGGTGACAGGGCTGGAAAACGTAAGGAACTGAGAGAGGATGCCAGCAATGATGATGTCTGCTGACCGATAATACTGATGATTTATGGGAAGAGGGTTGATGATTGTACAACTGGCAACCCTGGTATTGCACACTGTCTGAGGCAGCAGCAGGAATACAAAGAGTAGCAGCAGGAGGAGCACTGTACTGTTGACAAAATGCCCCTTCAGGTGGCACTTCACCCGGCTTGTCATTGTCTTTCAGAGGTCCCTGGGCAGCCCAGCTTGGCTCTATACAGTGCTCAGCCAACATAGAAAGAGGCAGGACTGTGCAGAGGAATGGAAAGCAACCGGCCTCACATTCGCTTCCCAACCACATCCCTTCCTGTGAAGGGAGTTGGTTTCTTTATAGCCTTCTTCACTGCTGCGTTGTTTTGTGAGGGACAGGTCAACTCCCTTGCTACTTGCAGGAGATGTAGAAGTAATGATCAACATACTATTAATTACAGGTAAATTAATAAACTTCCAAGAATTAAAATTGAGTATTTTTAAAATGCAATTCTATTTGAAGATTTGCTCAAGATATATGCAGGTTGCACTAAGGATGTATACAATTAGTTCCATTCTGTCTTCATTTCAAAGTTTGTCAATTGCTGTTTATTATGTTGCCCCAACATTGACAAAATCAGGTCATGCATGAATGAATGCATTGGTATGTAATTGCACCAATCCATCCTTCTGCAAATTTGCACCTCAGAATGCACACATCCACAAATGTTCAAATCCAACTCCCCACATTTGTCACATTATTGTCAAGAGTGTCTGCACCTGATGGTATATCATTCTTATTTAGTATTATGTATTTGTTGTCTACTTATTTCTAGGTTATTGGGTTGTAGAATAGATTGTCTCTAAAAGAGGGCTTTGTGCTTCCCATTTGCTTTCATAATTGAACGCCACATTTTCATTGCTTTAAAAGCCTCGACAAATGTTCTGTTAGGTACAGAAGTGAACGTGGTGGATCAAAACTTCATCTAAAGAGCACATAAACAACTTTGAGTAAGTAATGAGTATCATTTGTTAAATGCTTCCCATGCAAAATTGCCTTATAAGGCAGCTCATAAAGTTCCAGGTAAGTCAAATAATGTAGAGATATCCTTTCAGATGGATTTCCCTCAACATGCCCCTGGCCCCAAATTATGACATGAGAAGCTGGAAAAAGTGTTCTCCAAGCTCACTGAAAATCAGAACAAAGGGGAACAGTGTGTTTGCTTGCCTGCTTGCTTATTCTGTAGATCTACATGAAACTGCTGGGAATGGTCATGCAGAGGTTTGGGCTTGTGTCACCACTATGCTGATGACCCCATGGTCAACCTCTCATTTTCATCCAACCTAGGTGAGGCAGTGTCTGTTCTGAACAAGTCCCTTGGTTTGGAAAAGGAGTGGATGAGGGCCTATAAGCTGAAGTTCAATCCAGACAAGATGGAAGTACCATTGGTGGGCAGTCCATTTCCCAACTGAAATTTTTTAAACTGATCCTGGGAGAGGTTGTGCTCCCTGAAAGGATAGGCTTTGGAGTTCTCCTGGACACTGAGCTCCTGTTTGTTTAACTTGTGACCTTTGTGGCCAGGATCACCTTCTATCAGCTTTCCAAATGAAATGAAGGAGTGATTAGTGAGGAAAGGACCTTCTCTGTCATTGCATCTCACCTTTGGAATTCCCTTCCAAAAGATGTGCAAGTGTCACCCATATTACTTTGTTTTTGATGCCAGACCAAGGCCCTTTATTTAGCATTTCTTTTTTACAGCTATGTTTTATTGGGTTGCTCCATTGGTTTTATTGTTGCTTATACTGCTGTTTATCAACCTGTTTGCACTTCATATTTGCACTTTACATTGTATTATGTAATTGTGGTTTCAGTTATTATTGTTTTATGTATTCTTTTTATCTGCACTTTGTGCTATGCTGGCAATCTGGACCACACCAGGAGTCCTCAGGATAAGGGGCGGCATAGAAATGAAATAAAAAGAAAAATAAATAACATGCTGTTCCATAATGGAAACACTCTAGGCAGTTTACACAGCCAAAATGAACAGATGCTCAAAGTGCATTAAAATATCATGAAATCAGAAAAAATAAACCATTTAAAACAGCTAAAAAGACACTTAAAAATACCTAGAATCAATAAACTGTGGATCTGCAGACCAGCAGTTCTTCCCATTCAGTCCTGCGTGACTGAATAAAACCACGAAAACATGGGCTGTCATAACCAGACATTGAAACAGCAACAAATGCATCACCAGCCATCCTGCCATGGTGAGGTTATTAAACAGATGGGGGGGGGGGCACCAGTAAGAAAGAATCCCCCATTGGTTCCACCTGTGGCACTTCTGAAGAAGGCCCCTTCAACTGTATAGTGTCCAAATACATTGCGGTTCAAAGAGGTGCTTCCAGGGGTATTGTGGTCCTAGGCCATGCATGACTCATGGTAAGTGTTTCAGAGCATTAATGTGCCAGTACAATATACATTCGTTTGAGGTTAAGGATGTTAATTTTAAAGTAATGTATTGATGTTACATTCGTATCTACAATGCAAGTACATTTGTCATTTCTGTCGCACACAATATCATGCATCTTATGACCCTTTCTTTAGCTGTATTGTGTTCTTGAGCATAGGTGCCTCCGTTATATTCATCAGTTCAGGTTTTTCATGAGATGGTGCCTACTATTCAGGTCAGGCCGCATGACAATTATGTAGCATTTGGGAGGGAAAATGCACCCAAGCAACCCAGCACTGGAGGCCAAGATGGAGAAGATCTCCACAGCCACCATGTACTTTCCTTTTGTGCTCAGGTAGGTTGGAACAAAGGTCAGCCAGACACTGCAGAAGACCAGCATGCTGAGCGTGATGAACTTGGCTTCATTGAAACTATCAGGTAATTTCCTTCCCAGGAAAGCCACCATGAAGCTAAGCATGGCCAGGAAGCCCATAAAACCCAGGACACAATAGAACAGGGGAGTGAAACCCTCCTTACATTCCAGGAAGATTTCTTCAGTCATTGAATGCATGTCAACATCTGGAAATGGAGGCGAGGTAGCTAGCCAAATTGTGCAAATCATGGCTTGAATCAGGGAACTGGAAAAAACAATGCGATTAGCCAGCTTTTTCCCCACCCATCTCCTCATTCTGGATCCTGGCTTAGTGGCCAAGAAAGCGAGCACCACAGTGATGGTTTTGGCCAAGACAGAAGAAACGGCCACTGAGAAAATGATACCAAAAGCAGTTTGTTGAAGGAGACAGGTCACCTTGTGAGGCTGGCCAATGAAGAGCAAAGCACACAGGAAGGAGAGCAGGAGGGAGACCAGGAGAGTGAAGGTGAGGTTCCTGTTGTTGGCCTTGACTATGGAAGTGTCCCTGTGCCTGACAAAGATCCCAAGCACCAAAGCTGTTATCACAGAAAAGCAAAGAGCAATGAGAGCCAAGCTGATTCCCAGTGGTTCTTCAAAAGACAAGAAAGTTATCTTTTTGAGAATGCAGAAGTCCCGATTGTCATTTGGATATTGATCTTCTGGACATGGAGAACACTCATTCATGTCTGAAAAAGAGGAAATTATATGTGTGTTCATGTGCCTGCAGATGTGAGACACATGGTACTTCATAAGAATAGAGATCTTAACTCCCTCAACTAGAACAGAAAGGTCAGATCATGTTGCTACCATTCCTATGCTATTCTGTTTGGAATTAATGAATCTTGAGGCTACTGGCTTTATTGGCTAAGGGTTGCTTTCTTTTGCAGAGGTGGTATGCCTGCACTTTTCCATTGCTGAGGAAGTTGGAGAAGAGGAATTATCCCATCCATTCTGCTTGAAGGCTCCTGTGGTCAGCTGAGTCTGGTGAGGAATCCTGAGTGTATGGAGTGCTGGACTAGGTGGACGTTTGTCCTGATCCAGCATGCCTCTGCTTATATCCTTAAACTCAGTTTTTCCCAAAGAGATAATAAAGGCGTTGCCATGAACACCAAATTCACTTTTCTGGACATACTGAAAGCTTTGCTTTTCCTTCAGCCCCTTTTCTTTATATGAACACGTATGTCACCTACATAATTGATCCCCATATGAGCAAGCACCACTCGACTATCAACATTTCCCTCTCATACAGGATAAAGGAAGGTATCTTTAAAGAAACATGCCATTGAGAGGAACCAGAACAGGAAATATGCTTGTATAGTACATGCCAATTCCTACCCATCTGGCTTGAAATCTTCCCCTGGGGACATGGAAGGCAGTCATAGCAACAAAATGGCTCCCCTTCCTTCTTTCTCTTCCTGTAACCTATTTGGCAGGCTTGGCTACAACGTGAGACTGGCTGAACCTGTTTGGAAATGAAATTGTTCAGTGCTTTAATATTTATAAAATAGATGTTTGGAATCAATAGCCCTGCATAATATATCAAGATCTTGCCATGTTTCCTGAGGAAGTGGCATGCCCAATCTTCACACGCAATATGTGGAACATTATGAAAACATGAAAAAATACAGTGCAATAAAAGAGAAGCAACCATTTCCACACAAAAAGCATAACCCAAGCCCAGGGCCCACCTCACTGGGATTCCAGGCATCAGTATTTGCAAAAAGATGTACTACGACATGATGAGATTTGCTGTCATGTCTTTACATCAAGCTTCCCAGTTTCCAGAACATGTTCAATAATGAGGACATTGTCCCAAACTCAGTGGAATTTGCATAGAATCACAGCCTTAGTGGGAAACAGTCCGAAAAAGTGACACTTTGGGATATCTTAATCATAGCTGGCATGGGTTCCCAGTAAATGGCAGGCACAGGACTAGTTCTGTTGTAACACCTGAACAAATTTCTTCTGCAAAAAGGAGTGGAAGATGAGATGAACCATGAACTCTGTTCTGACCGTACCCCATTAAAGGTTCGAGGCCACACCATCACATCCACAGCAAGACTGAGCATCTTGTCTTCAGGTGCACTTGGGTCAATTTTTCCAACTTTGACTCGAATAAATGACAGGTTTGGGAAAGTGTGCCAGTTCAGAATATCAAATCCAGCCAGCAGGTCCCCATGTTGGTCCAAGGAAACCTCTTCACCAGCACCATTGTTAAATGAGACACTTTGCAAATATTGGTGAAGCTGTCATGAAAAATAATGAAAGAAAGGGCCATGATGTGGATTCTGAAGGTTGTGCAAGTCTATGTAAAGGCAATGGTTTCCCACACACTCAGTTTGGTCACCCTGTGAATGATTTCTATAGGCTCTTCCTTAAGTTCCAAATCCCCAAATATTTTATTTATGTATTTATTTAGCAGACTTATATGCTGCCCCATTTGCTGAAGCCTTGGGGCAGCTTACAAATAAATAAATATCACTAATACAATAAATACAGTTGGAGACATCCTGGCCAAAGTTGTTATTCTCAATAAATAAAGTCAACAATTAAAATGACGTTTAAATAAAAAGGTCTTGGCCTGGTGCCAAAATGCAAATAACGACAGCACCAGGCAGACCTCACTGGGGAACGCATTCCATAGGTTGGGCACCACGGCAGAGAAAGCCCTCCTCCAGGTGCTCACCCTCCTAATGTCCTTAATGGAGGGCTCCCAGAGAAGGGCCTCTGCTGCCGATCTCAAGGGGTGGGAGGGCACGCATGGACATAAGCGTTCCCAAATACCTTTGAGTTTATTTCTTTGGTCTTTTTTCCTGTTATTTTGTTCTTTGTTTGCTTATTTGCTTACAATATGTTAATGGGTACCTCACAAGTCGAGATAGCAATTTTTTTTTATTTTTTTAAGAACTGTCATTCACCTCTGTCTATTTTTAATAGATGTGATGGACGTATGCTCATTAAATGAATTTAGGAGTCATAGCTAGAGACAACAGAATACACAAATTGCTTTCATTTACACCCCTGAGCTAATGAAGGGGAATACTACTTTGTCAAAAGCTAATTTTAGCTTTTCTATGAGAGCACTGAAAAAGGCCAGATAACAGGATTCAGGCATGCTTAGGTGACCTCTTAATGAACTGGGTATTCATCATTTGGAAGAAGCAGAAGTACAAGGAAATGGAAGGGATTAAAGAAGACTCATGCACTTTAGCCTGGAAACATGAAGGTAACACCACAAGTGGATGCATACTGCTCAAAGAGCGCCAACAATGAAAGGTGACCATGAGGCATGAAAAAATGAATTGCATCCATGATTACAACCTAAGTATGAGCAAGAGAAGTAGTAAAAAAACTGGTATGGGTTGCTGTGGTGCTCCAGGAACTCAGATGTAAACATCCATATCTTGACAATGAAAGAGCTTCCTCCATTGCTTAAGAACATGGGGCCACAACACAAATGCTTTGTGACCATGGGCAGACGTTGTGTGAGAGTGGCAAGTTAAGTTGGGGTTTGCTGCTTGTGGTCGTTGGAAACCCATCCAGAGATGCATCATCAGAACTTTTCCAGAAAGGTTCTGGAATGTATGTTAGGATCGGTAAGGTCCCCGTGATATCCACACAGCAGCTGCAGCTGCATCATCAAGAATGGTTCTCATCAGTGAAAGCATAGCAAGGCTAGTATATAGGAATTGCAAAACAAACTGATTACCAAGCTCAGCACACTGAGCAATAGTCTGTGTACACAAAGATTTTCGAGTCTTGGTGTGCAGAGCACCTTACCTGCCAGGCCTGATGGGCTGGATGCTCCCATCTTGCTCCATGTACACTTGCTCTGTGTGTGGATATTGATGAATGCAAGGATTGCAAAGCATGTGCCACAGCATAGACAGTGTTGTAGACACTGTAGCTGTGGCTGGTCATGCCCAGCTCAAACACAGACCCAGGAAGGCTCTCCAGCTTCTCCTCCCCAGTGCAGATTTCCTCATCCTGCTTTTTAAACATCTTCTTTAGGAACACACAGCTAAATGCCTGTTGCCAGAAGTCTGTGATGAAGCCATCTTCTCTGTCTGAGGTGGGGTTCCTCATCTGAAGGAACTGCTGGAATCCAGGAACATCCTTTGAGTGGACAGCAATGGACAGAGCTCCATGGATGATGTCTATGCCCAAAAATCTTTGAAAAGGAGTGGAGGTGAACTCCATTTGGGCTGTCATGATCCAGACTTTCCCTTCTGTCTTAATTTGTGTGTCTTCAAAAAATGAAACCTGAGAAAACATTCTCAAAAATATCATGGTGTGACTTTCCCCATTGATGACTACAATATTGGCAGTGCTACTCATAATCACCTTGTATGTTTCAATCCACTTTGCCACCATGTCAGCAATGTCTTTGGTAAAATAAAGAGTTGGCAAGGTTGCTATGAAGTCAAAGCAGATGCCTCTCTGGGAGAATTTGGGGAGTACAGTCTGCACAAACCTTTGTCCATTCTGATCTGGTATGATAATCACGCCAATCCATGACCACCTGAAAGCTAGCAGCAGTTGAATAATGCCAACATACTGGTGGTCCCCAGTTGGGAACATCCGCTGGAAGAAAGCTCCTTGGCTTGCATCAGTCATTACTGGAACACAGCCAAACCCAAGCTGGAAAGACAAGGAAAAAAATGAAAAGTGCTCTGAATACAGAACTGCAAGTAGACCAAAGGCTAAAGTTTTCTTTTTTCAGGAAGCTTACCCTTAAAAGGTGGAATGGAAGAAATCCAAGAGGACGCTTTCTAACTCCAAAGCACAGGAGATCAGAAAAAAGCCACAGAAAACCTTACACTTGTGCTATCTATTTACATGCCCTACCTGTGGCATCTTGTAGATATGCATCATGGTTGCAATGAAGAAACACACATTTGAGTTGGGCCCCCCAATGACAGCCACTGCATTATGCTGAGAATTGCATTTGTAGTTCGGCAAGAATCTGCCCCATGTGGAGAGAAGGTCCATTGCAGCACGAAAGGTCCAGCTGGCAACAAAATTACTATTGTAAATGTGGAAGCCCAGTGTGAGGTTTGAGAGGGTCTGGAGATTTTCATTGCTCTCCTTTACAGCAAACACCAAGGCTAGGAGGTGTTGGTAGGAGTGAGTCACAAACCTGCAATAGAATTGAGGAGCTGCATCAGAGAGCCTCAGGGCATGACTGGGGTATTTCACATTTCCATTCAACAGGTCTTGGCAATGATTACAAGGTCCTACTTCAGGGAAGAGAGATGAAAAGGTTTTGGAAAGATACCACTGGACTGCTGATGCTTCTGTCAACCCCTTTTCCCAGAAGGCATCTTCAAAATAAGTTTGACTGTTTAACACATTTACTTTATTCTGCACTTTAACATTTGCTCAATGAAGATGCTAGCTCAGCAGTAGTTTTTACTGAGCATATAGTGATCGCGATAGCCATAATGGACTAACTTTTTGTCTTTCAGTAGACATTGCTTAGGGTGAAGAAAAAAGCTGTCTAGTTTTCCTGTCACATGCTCTGGGCTTTGTTTTGTTGTGTAATTTACAGGTGTTAATATATATATATATATATATATATATATATATATATATATAGAGAGAGAGAGAGAGAGAGAGAGAGAGAGAGAGAGAGAGAGAGAGGGAGAGAGAGCTATAATCTTGACCTTGTATTGCATTGCCAAATACATAGCAATCAGAAATGGCCCTGAATTTCAGCCCTCTGACTTTTATACCTAATTTTAAATACAGAGTCTCGGGCATAAAACTTTGTAAAAATTATAGATTAACAAAGGTGTTTGGGGGTTACCTCAAATTATGTAAATATTTTAGGGGAAGGAAATGAGATTCATGGATCAGTATGTCTGTGGTGAGTGCCATGAGAAGAAGGAAAAAGACATGAAATCCACTTGGAAAAAAAAATTCTGTGGTCATTTTGGACTGATAACAACAATGTTACTATATTATCAGGTTATTGCAGGAAAAGTTTAGTCTGAAGTTCACTGGAACTGTGAGCTAAAGTTCATGATAATGCTGTGTGTGCCCTGTTGGCAGAAGTATTCAATAACCTGGCCATGTCCCTTCCCAGGGGCAGTTTTATATCTGAGTACACAACCATTACAAAAGACAGAGCGTGAGGTTTTAATGGTGAATCATGATGTGAGTCAGCTTTAAAGAACAAGTCTCCGAAATAGATGTTCCAGTTCAAAATATGAATACTGATACGAAAGCCTGATGGACCAGCCTGCATGAGTACATTACCTAAGGAGATATATGGAAGAAAGGGTAGTCTAGAACTGAGTGCTTTAATAACAATAGCTCACATATTAGAGTAGAAGTGTGAGCAGAACAGAATTTTCAACAGAACACATAACTTCTACTATTCAAACAATGCTCCCATAATATTGCTGTAAGTCCAAAGGGTGCTGCAATCCTCCCACTGGTTTTGGCTGCAACAGCCTCACCAAGCCACCCCTTTGGAGAATCCTGTAAACCTTAAACTTACATGAGTTCTTCAAAGAGTCCAAGAGAGGGGTGTGATCTGAAGGTAAAAGGGCTGGAAAACATATAGATCTGAGAAAGGATGCCTGCAATGATGAGGTCTTCTGATTGATAATACTGGTGATTTATGGGAAGAGGGTCACTGATTGTACAACTGGCAACCCTGGTATTGCACACAGTCTGAGGAAGCATCAGGAATTCAAAGAGCAGCAGCAGCAGGAGCGCAGCACTGTTAGCACAGTGCCCCTTCAGACAACACTTAACCTGTCCTGTCATTGTATTTCAGGGGTTTCTGGGCAGCCCAGCTTGGCTCTATGGAGCACTCAGCCAGCTTAGTCAGAGGCAGGACTGCACAGTGGGAGGGAATGTAACTGGCCCCACAACCCCTTCCCGTTTTTAGCCCTTTCTGTGAAGGGTGCCAGTTTCTTTAACACTTCTTTCAATGCACCTTCATTACTTTGCTAGGAACAACTCAACTCCCCTGCCACCTGCAGGAGAATTAGAAGAAAAAAGTAATAATCACAGATATGATAATTACAGGTGAATTAATAACCTTCCCAGAATTAAACGTTTTTATTTTAAAAATACAAAGATATCTGAAGATTGAGTCAAGGCATATATAGATTGCAAAAGGGTGTATGAATTTAGGAAGTTCCACTTTGTTTTCATTCCACAGATTGTCATGTGCCATTTATTCTATTGCCCCCCCTTGACAGAATCGGATTTTTTATGAATGCATATGTTGCTGCACAATTGCACAAATTCACACTACTGCAAATTTACATTTCTGAAAATGCAAACATCCACAAATATTCAAATTCCGCTCCCCAGTTTTGAATTTTCACATTGTTGTCAAGAGTGCCTTTGCACCTGATGGTACATCCTTCCTATCTGGTATTAACAATGTATTTGTTTTCTATTAATTTCTAGGTTATTGGGTTGTAGAATAGAGTGACTCTAAAAGAGGGCTTTGTCCTTCCTGTTTTCATTGCTTTAAAACACCTCACCAGATATTCTGTTAGGTACAGATGTAAATGTGGTGGATCAGAACTTTGTCTAAAAAGCACTTGAAAAACATTAAGTAAGCAATGAGTACCTTACAATGCAATGAGTTAAATGCTTTCTACAAAAAAGTGCCTTATGAGGCAGCTCATGAAGTTCCAGCTAAAGTCAAAAACTGTAGAGATATCCTTTCATATGGATTTCCCTCAACACCCCCCTCACCCCAGGCCCTGAATTATGACATGACAAGCTGGAACCTCAGAAACATGGGCTGTCATAACAAGACATTGAAACAGCAACAAATGCATCACCAGCCATCCTGCCATGGTGAGGTTATTAAACAGATGGGGGGGGGGGGCACCAGTGAGAAAGAATCCCCTATTGGTTCCACCTGTGGCACTTCAGAAGTCCCCAGCAACTGTTTAGTGTCCAAATATGTTGCGGTTCAAAGAGGTGCTTCCAGGAATATGGTGGTCCTAGGCCATGCATGACTCATGGTAAGTATTTTGGAGCATTAATATGCCTGTACAATATACGATTGTTTGAGCTTAAGGATTTTATTTTAAAGTAATTTATTGATGTTACATTCATACCTATAATGTATGTACATTTGTCATTTCTGTTGCACACAATATCATACATCTTGTGACCCTTTCTTTAGCTGTGTTGTGTTCTTGAGCATAGGTGCATCTGTTATACGCATCAGTTAGGTTTTCTCATGACGTGGTGCCTGGTATTCAGGTCAGGCCGCATGACATTGATATACCATTTGGGAGGGAAAATGCACCCAAGCAAACCAGCACTGGAGGCCAAGATGGAGAAGATCTCCATAGCCACCATGAACTTTCCTTTCGTGCTCAGGTAGGTTGGAACAAAGGTCAGCCAGATGCTGCAGAAGACCAGCATGCTGAGCGTGATAAACTTGGCTTCATTGAAACTATCAGGTAATTTCCTTCCCAGGAAAGCCACCATGAAGTTAACCATGGCCAGGAAGCCCATAAAACCCAGGACACAATAGAACAGGAGAGTGAAACCCTCCTTACATTCCAGGAAGATTTCTTCAGTCATCGAATGCATGTCATACTCTGGAAATGGAGGAGAGGTAGCTAGCCAAATTGTGCAAATCACAGCTTGAATCAGGGAACTGGAAAGAACAAGGCCATTAGCCAGCTTTGTCCCCACCCATCTCCTCATTCTGGATCCTGGCTTAGTGGCCAAGAAAGCGAGCACCACAGTGATGGTTTTGGCCAAGACAGAAGAAACAGCCACTGAGAAAATGATACCAAAAGCAGTTTGTCGAAGGAGGCAGGTCACCTTGTGAGGCTGGCCAATGAAGAGCAAAGCACACAGGAAGGAGAGCAGGAGTGAGACCAGAAGAGTGAAGGTGAGGTTCCTGTTGTTGGCCTTGACTATGGGAGTGTCTCTGTGCCTGACGAAGATCCCAAGCACCAAGGCCGTGATCACAGAAAATCAAAGAGCAACGAGAGCCAAGCTGATTCCCATTGGTTCTTCAAAAGACAAGAAAGTTATCTTTTTGAGAATGCAGAAGTCCCGATTGTCATTTGGATATTGATCTTCTGGACATGGAGAACACTCATTCATGTCTGAAAAAGAGGATATTATATGTGTGTTCATGTGCCTGCAGATGTGAGACACATGGTACTTCCTAAGAATAGAGATCTTAACTCCCTCAACTAGAACAGAAAGGTCAAATTATTTTTATTTATTTTATTTTATTATTTATTAAAACATTTTTATGCCGCCCCATTCGCCGAAGCCTCGGGGCGGCTCACATCAATAAATTAAAATAATTATAATATAAATTAAAATATAAATATAAAATTAAAATACAACAGTACAGTATAAACTAAGCCGCCCTGGCCAGATAAAACCAATAATGTTAACAGTTAAAATGCCGCTTGAATAAAAAGGTCCTCGCCTGGTGCCAAAAAACAAATAACGACGGCGCCAGGCGGACCTCTCTGGGGAGCGCGTTCCATAACTTAGGCGCCACCGCGGAGAAAGCCCTCCTCCGAGCACCCACCCTCCTAATTTCTTTCATGGAGGGTTCCCGGAGAAGGGCCTCCCCCGCCGATCTCAAGGGGTGGCTGGGCATATATGGATGCAAGCGCTCCTTCAGGTAACCAGGTAATCATGTTGCTACCATTCCTATGCTATTCTGTTTGGAATTAATGAATCTTGAGGCTACTGGCTTTATTGGCTAAGGGTTGCTTTCTTTTCCAGAGGTGGTATGCCTGCACTCTTCCATTGCTGAGGAAGTTGGAGAAGAGGAATTATCCCATCCATTCTGCTTGAAGGCTCCTGTGGTCAGCTGAGTCTGGTGAGGAATCCTGAGTGTATGGAGTGCTGGACTAGGTGGACGTTTGTCCTGATCCAGCATGCCTCTGCTTATATCCTCAAACTCAGTTTTTCCCAAAGAGATAATAAAGGAGTTGCCATAAACACCAAATTCACTTGTCTGGACATACCGAAAGCTTCACTTTTCCTTCAGCCCCTTTTCTTTATATGAACACGTATGCCATCTACATAATTGATCCCCATATGAACAAGCACCACTTGACTATCAACATTTCCCTCTCATACAGGATAAAGGAAGGTATCTTTAAAGAAACATGCCATTGAGAGGAACCAGAACAGGAAATTCTGGTTGCCAAGAATTTAGTAGACATCATTTGGAAAATGCAATAGTACAAGGAAATGGAAGGGATTAAAGAAGCCTTTTGCACTTCAGCCAAGGGGCCTCTGTTATATTCATTAGTTAAGTTTTCTCATGAGGTGGTGCCTGCTATTCAAGTCAGGACGCATGACAATGGTGTAGCATTTGGGGAGAGAAATGCACCCAAGCAACCCAGCACTGGAGGCCAAGATGGAGAGGATCTTCACAGTCACATGTACTTTCATATGGTGCTCAGGTAGGTTGGAACAAAAGTCAGACAGATGCTGCAGAAGACCAGAATGCTGAGCATGATAAACTTGGCTTCAATGAAACTGTCAGTCAGTTTCCTGCCTAGGAAAGCCACCATGAAGCTAACCATGTCCAGGAAGCCCATAAAACCCAGGACACAATAGAACAGGAGAGTGGAACCTCCCTACCTTCCAGGATGCTTTCTTCAGTCATTGAATGCATGTCAAAATCTGGAAATGCAGGAGTGGTTGCCAGGCAAATTTTGCAAGTCAGAATATAATAGTTAGAGTAGTACCCTCAATATGGACAGAAAGGACAAATCAAGTTGCCACCATTCCCAGATTCTTCGCTTTGCAATTAACGAAACTTGCGGCTAGTAGCATTTCTGACTTTGGGCTACCTTCTCTACCAGAGATGGTATGCCTGCATACATCAGTTCCTGAGGAACTATGGGAAAGGGGGTATCATCACCATCATCATCAACAACAACATTTATAACCTGTCTTTCTGACAAGCTGTCAGGACGGCTTACATAATATAAAATTACAAAATACAGTATTGACTTGACAATTATAATATATATATATATAAAACAGGATATCATAAACTAAGAAAAAAGGGAGTGAAAAATAGAAAATATGACTGTGGGGAAGGAAAAAAATCTTAAATCATTTTAAACCCTTGATTATTAAAATGATGGATGAATAAAAAGATCTTTACCTGGTGCCAGAAGAAGTATAATATCAGTGCCAGGTGGATCTGGGGAGCGCCTTCCATAGTCTGGGCAGAGAAGGCTCTCCTCCTCTTTCAAAGAGGGTTCCTGGAGCAAGGCCTCCCCTGTAAGGGGCATATTCTACCCATCTTGCTCAAGTGCTTAAGAATTCCACCCATCCTGGTTGAGTACTCCTGAGGTCAGTCGGATATGGTGGAGGATCCCGTGTGTACAGAGTGCCTGACTAGGAGAACATTAGGTCTGATTCAGCATGGCTTTTCTTACATTCTTAAACTCAGCATTTCCCACAGAGATAACATAGAAGGAGTTGCCATAAACTCCAAATTCATCTTGTCTGGACATATGGAAAGCTTCTGTTTGCCTTCAGCCACTTTTCCTCACATGAATAAGCATGCTATGTACATAGTTGATCCCCATATGAAGAAGTACCACTTGACTATCAACAGTTTTTTTTCATACAGGAAATAAAAAGCTATATTTAAAGAAACATGCCAATGAGAGAAATCATATACAAAAGCATGCTTGAGTAGTATGTGACACTTCCTACCCATCTGGCTTGAAATCTTCCCTTGGGGACATGGAAAGCAGTCATAGAAACAAAATGGCTCCCCTTCCTTCTTTTGCTTCCTGTAACCCAACGACAGACTTGATTACAATGTGGGACTGTCTGAACCTGTTTGGAAATGAAAATGTTTCATGCTTTTACATTTATAAAAAAAAAAAAATTGGACTCAGTATCCCACTGCTTATTCTGCAGTTAAGTAGTGGGTCCATAATAGCAGGATGGAATGCTCGTAATTAGCATGTGCAGATAATGGTTTCCTTGACCCCAAATGCCATATAAGATCTCATTATGTTTTCAGAAGACATGCTACATCTGGTCTTCCAAGGTAGTGGCTGATACTGGATTTTTTTTTAATTTATTTTTTGAGGAAGGTCTTCACCTGGCAGCGAAAATAAAGGAAGGAAGGTGCCAGATGGATCACTTTGGGGATAGCATTTCAAATATGGGGAACAGCTGCAGAAAAGTCCCTCCTCCAGCAGCCATACCTCTCAATTCCTTAAGGGATGGCTCACACAGGAGGGCCCCCTTCTTAGACCACAAAGGTTGGGGAGACACAAATGGGTGCAGGAACTGTCTAAGATAAATTAATATATTGGATTACATTTATATTTATACTGTATGTACATCTGTCAGTTCTGTTACAAACAATATCAAACTTCTTGTGACTCTTTGTTTAGCTGTGTTCAGTTCAAATACTTTATATTTCTTAATTACTTTTTCTCATGAGGTGGTGCCTGCTATTCAAATCAGGATGCATGACAATGATGTAGCATTTGGGGGGGAAAATGCACCCGAGCAACCCAGCACTGGAGGACAAGATGGAGAATATCTCCACAGCCACCATGGACTTTCCTTTTGTGCTCAGGTAGGTTGGAACGAAGGTCAGCCAGACGCTGCAGAAGACCAGCATGCTGAGTGTGATAAACTTGGCTTCATTGAAACTATCAGGTAATTTCCTTCCCAGGAAAGCCACCATAAAGCTAACCATGGCCAGGAAGCCCATAAAGCCCAGGACACAGTAGAACATGGTCACTGAACCTTGGTTGCATTCCAGGATGATTTCTTTAGTCATTGATTGCATGTCAAAATCTGGAAACGGAGGAGAGGTAGCCAGCCAAATTATGCAAATCATGGCTTGAATCAGAGAGCATGAAAGAACAATGGAGTTAGCCAGCTTTGTCCCGACCCATCTCCCCATTCTGGATCCTGGCTTGGTGGCCATGAAAGCGAGGACTACAGTGATGGTTTTGGCCAACACACAAGAAATGGCCACCGAGAAGATGATAACGAAAGCAGTTTGTCGTAAGAGACAAGTCAGCTTGTTAGGTTGGCCAATGAAGAGCAAAGCACACAGGAAAGAGAGCAGGAGCGAGACCAGGAGAGTTAAGGTGAGGTTCCTGTTGTTGGCCTTGACTATGGGAGTGTCCCTGTGCCTGACAAAGATCCCAAGAACCAAAGCTGTAATTGCAGAAAAGGACAGAGAAAAGAAAGACATGCTAATTCCCAGAGGTTCTTCATAAGACAAGAAAGCTATTTTTTTGCCAATGCAGAAGTCCTGATTCTCACTTGGATATTGATCTTCTGGGCACCAGGAACACTCATTCATGTCTGAAATAGAGGAAATTATATACGTGGTCATGTGTCTCCAGATATTCACCGCATGGTGCTTTATACTAATCTATATGTTAGCTGCCTCACTATGGACAGAAATGTCAAATCAAGTTGCCATCATCCCCAAGCTATTCCCTCTGCAATAAATGAAATTTGTGGCTAATAGCCTTCTTGGCTTTGGGCTACCTACATTACCAGAGGTTTTATGCCTCAATATACCAGTCACTGAGCATCCTGGGCAGGAGGACGCCTTCCACCCATCCTACTTGAAGGTTCCCGTGGTCAGCTGGATCTGGTCTGGTTTCTTGTCTGTACGCAATGCTGGACTAGGTGGACTTTAGGTCTGATGCAGCATGGCTTTTCTTACCTTTTAAAGCTCAGCTTTTCCCACAGTGATAAAAATGTAGGGGTTGCTATAAACTCCCAATTCATCTTGTCTGGACAATATGGAAAGTTTCTTTTTTCTTTCAGCCCCTTTTGTTCATATGAATATGTTTGCTACCTACATAATTAATCCCTTATATCAACAAGCACTACTTTGACTATCAAAAGTTTCTTCTCATACAGGAAATAGGAAGGTATATTCAAAGAAAAATGCTAATGAAAAGATCCATAACAGAAAAATATGTTTCTATAGTATGAGACATTTCCTACCCATGTGGCTTGAAATCTTCCCTTGAGGACATGGGAAGCAGTCGTAGCAACAAAATGGCTCTCCTTCCTTCTTTCTCTTTCTGTAGCCCAACTGGCAGGCTTGGCTACAAAGTGAGACTGGCTGGACCTGTTTGGAAATGAGAATGTTCAATGCTTTAACATTTATAAAATAGATTTTTGGATTTGATATCCCAGTGCTTATTCTACAGTTAAGTACTGGGTCCATAATAGTTAGATAGAATTCTCCTAATTAACATGTGCAGATAAAGGTTTCCATTAGCTATGCATGCCATATCAAGGTCTTGTCCTGTTATCAGAGAAGGTGGTGCGCCCAGTTGTCATATGCAGTCACTGATACTGCATCCTTATGAAAACACAATGCAATAAAAGAGAAGCAACCACTTCCACACACAACCCGTAACACATGCTCGATGTCTGTCTCTTTGGGATCCTTCCCAACAGGATTTATGAAAAGATCTCCAACAACTTGATCAAATTTGCTGCTATTTCTTTACTTGATGCTGCACAGTTTCCAGAACATTTTCAATAATACGGCATTACATCCTTAGTGGGCACCATTCAGTAAAAGTGGGTTCAGGGTCTCTGCCAGGAGGCTCTTCACTATATTTAATTCATGGCTGACTTGGGCCTCACTAATAGCAGAGCACAGAAGTAGTTCTACTGTGGCACCTGAAAATTAATTTCCTTGAAAAAGGAGTGGATGATGAGAAGAGCCTTGATCTGTGTACTGACTGTACCCCATTAAAGTTTCTGGGCCACATCATCGCATCCACATTAATGCTGAGCATCTTGTCTTCAGGAGCACTCGAGTCAATTTTTCCAACTTTGACTCGAATAAAAGACAGGTTTGAGAAAGTAAGCCAGTTCAGAATATCAAATCCAGCTAGCAGATTCCCATTTTTGTCCAAGGAAACCTCTTCACCTGCAGCATTGTTAAATGATGCACTTCGCAGATATTGGTGAAGCTGTCATGAAAGAATAATGAAACAAAGGGCAGAGATGTGCATTCAGAAGATGGTGTAAGTATATATCCCACAGGTCAAAATTGTTTTAGGCTTCCTTCCTTTTGTTTCTTTGTTCCTGTTGCTCTTTTATTCATTACTTGTTTGTTTATTGCACTGCAGTGAAATTCGTGATTTACAAAATGCAATATTAAAAGGAAATGGAAGGGATGAAAGAAGCCTTATACAGTTCAGTCTGCAAACGCACCAGTAATACCACAAGCTGACACCTATTGCTCAAAGAACTGCAACAAGGAAAGGTGGCAACAAATCATTTAAAAATGAATGACATCCATGATATGTATGGATGCATGATCGAAAGAGTCAAAAATGAATGTATGGGTAGTCATGATGTTTCAAGAACTCAGTGGGAACCATCCTATCTTGATAAAGAGTTTCCTACATTGCTTGGGAAAAAGTGCCCCCGTTACAAAGGCCTTGTGACTCTGGGAAGGTGTGGCCTGAGAATAGGAAGGTACAATGGGGGGTGCAGACATGAAGTCCATCCAGTGCTCAATCATCTCAATTTTCTCAGAATGCTTCAGTAATGTAAAGTGGGACCAGAATGGACCCAGTGTTATCTAGTCAATGGATGCAGCTGTATCATAAAGAATGGGTCACAGCAGTGACAGTATACGAAGGCTATTATTTCACTGGAAGCTCAGGTGACAGCAGTGGCGAGGAGCACTTTCCTTCAGCTTCGGCTGATTCATCAGCTGCGCCCCTACCGGAAGTACGACTGTCTGGCGACAGTGACACATGCACTGGTGACTTCCCGCCTTAACTTCTGCAACGCGCTCTATGTGGTGCTACCCTTGAAGACGGTCCGGATACTTCAACTGGTTCAAAATAGAGCTGCCAGGCTGCTGACGGGGACTGGGCGTTATGTTCACATGACTCCAGTTCTCCGTCAGCTTCACTGGCTTCCCATTGAAGTCCGGGCCCATTCAAGGTATTGGTGATGACCTATAAAGCCCTAAACAGCTTGGGTCCTGGTTACCTGAAGGAGCGCTTACATCCATATATGCCCGCTCGCCCGCCCCTTGAGAACTGCAGGAGAGGCCCTTCTCTGGGAACCCTCCGTGAAAGAAATCAGGAGGGTGGGTACTCGGAGGAGGGCTTTCTCAGCAGTGGCGCCTAATCTATGGAATGAGCTCCCCAGAGAGGTCCGCCTGGCGCCGTCATTATTTGTTTTTCAGCGCCAGGAGAAGACCTTTTTATTTAAGCGTCATTTTAACTGTTAATATTATTGGATCTTATCTGGCCAGGGCAACTTATTTTATATTGTTATTTTTTATATATTTTAACTTATTGCTTGCATTTTACAAACATTTTAATTTAATGTTATAACTTAATGTTTGTATTTTAACTTAATGCTGTGAGCCGCCCAGAGGCTTCAGTGAATGGGGTGGCATAAAAATGTTTTAATAAATAAATAAATAAATAAATAAATAAATAAAATTATATAAGAATTAAAAGAAATTAATTATCAAGCTCAGTACACTTGGAAATTGCCCACAAGAGCTTTCCAGTCTTGGTGTGCAGAACACCTTACCTGCCAGGCCTGATAAGCTGGTTGCTCCCATCTTTTTCCATGTACCCACACTCTCTTTTGAGATTTTGATAAATGCAAGGATCTCAAAGCATGTGCCACAGCATGGACAGCATTGTAGACGTTGTAGCTGTGGCTGCTCATGCCCAGTTCAAATACGGACCCAGGAAGGCTCTCCAGCTTCTCCTCACCACTGCAGATGTCATCATCCTGCTTTTCAATTTTCTTCTTTAGGAACACGCAGCTAAATGCCTGTTGCCAGAACTCCCTGATGAAGCCATCTTCTTTGTCTGAGGTGGGATTCCTCCTCTGAAGGAACTGCTGGAATCCAGGAACATCCTTTGAGTGGATGGCAAAGGACAGAGCACCATGCAGGATGTCGATGTCCCATAATCTTTGAAAAGGAATTGAGGTGGATTCCATCTGGGCTGTCATAATCCAGACTTTCCCTTCCATCTGAATTTGTATGTCTTCAACTTCTGAAAATTTGGGAAACATTCTCAAAAATATCATGGTGTGACTTTCCCCATTGATTACTACAACATTAGCGGTGCTACTCATAATGTCATTGTATGTTTCAATCCACTCTGCTACCATGTTAGCAATGTCCTTGGTAAAATAGACAGTTGGCAATGTTGCTATGAATTCAAAACAGATGCCTCTCTGGGAGAATTTGGGGAGTACCGTCTGCACAAATCTTTGTCCATTCTGATCATGTATAATGATCACCCCAATCCATGTCCACCTGAAAGCCAGCAGCAATCGAAGAATGCCCATATATTGGTGGTCCCCAGTTGGGAACATCCGCTGGAAGAAGGTGCCTTGGCTTTCATCAGTCATGACTGGAAAAGAGCCGAACCCAAGCTGGAAAGACAAAGAAAAAATAAAGTACTCTGAATACTTATGTGTAAGTCAATCAAAGGCCAATTTTTTTTTTCTCAGAAAGGATACACTTAGAAGGCAGTATGGAAGAAATCTAATGGGAAGGTGTTGATCTCAAATGCTCAAGACCTCAGGAAAATGCTGCAGAAATCATTACAATTGTATTAACATCTTACCCTCCATAAATTTACCCTACCTGTGGTATCTTGTAGATATGCAGCATGGTTGCAAGGAAGAAGCACTCATCTGAGTTGGGCCCCCCAATGACAGCCACTACATTCTGTTGGTTATCACATTTGTAGTTCGGAAGGAATCTGCCCCATGTGGAAAGTAGGTCTATTGTGGCACGGAAGGTCCAGGTTGCAACAAAATTACTGTTGTAGATGTGGAAGCCCAACGTGAGGTTTGAGAGAGTCAGGAGATTCTTGTTGCTCTCATTTACAGCAAAAACCAAGGCTAGGAGGTGTTGGTAGGTGGGAGTCACAAACCTGCAATAGGACTGAGATGCTGCATCAGAGAGTCTCAGGGCATGACTGGGGCTGTTTTACATTTCCTTTCAACAGGTTTTGGGAATGATTACAAGGTTCTACTTCAGGGAAGTGTGATGAAGCCTTGTTGGAAAGATACCCCTGGACTGCTGATGCTTCTCCCAGCACCATTTCATGGAAGGCATCTTCAAAATAAGCTTCATTGTTTGATGTATTTTTTCATATCATGCACTTTGAAATTTCCTCAAATAGGGTGCAAGCTCAGGTGAGTTTTCTGAGCACATAGGGACAGGGCTGCTAAGCATAATTGGATGCTTTTTGGTATTTCAGTAGACATTGTTCAGTGTGAGAAAAAGGCTGTCTACAGAATTCCATGCATTCTCCTCGTGCTACCGTCACACTTGGGGCTCTATCTCATTGTGTAATGTGTACATATGTAGTCATGTAAACTAGTCCTCTACTGCATTTAGAAACACATGGTAGTCAATCAGGCTTAATTTCAGCACCCTAGCTTTTTTAGCTTTTACCAAAACAGAAAAGAATAGAACAGAATGGGATGGAAAAGGACTGGAGAGGACCGAAGAGAACAGAACAGAACTGCAGTCTGGCTCTTTTGTTACCCCAAATAATGTAAATATTTTGGGGTGCAGGAATTCAGGTGCATTACAAATCCTCTAAGTCAGTGTGGAGCAGCAAGAGAAGAGGAAACAAACAAACAAGCAAATGTAAACCAAATGCAAAGCAAAAACAATTTCTGTGGACATACTGGGCTGATAAAATCAATGTTACCCTAATTACAGGTTGATGTTGGACAGGCTTAGTCTGAAATTATCTGGACCAGTGAAACCTGAAACTCATTGCAACACTGATTGCATGGTGTTGGGGGAAGAGGTCTTTGGGCCATTTCACTTCCAAGAGGTGCTTTTGTATCTGGATAGAAAACTATTACTCTAAACAATGAATGAGAGGGGGGAGGGGGTTAAATACTGAATCAAGATGTGAGTCTCCTTATGGCAAACCTTCCAAAGAAGGTGTTCAAATTCAAAATCTGAATACTGATATGAAAGCCTGATGGACCATCCTGTATGAGAATATTATCTAAAGAGACATATGGAAGAACAGGAGGTCTTGAACTGAATGCTTTAATAAAAATAGTTCACTTATTAGAGTGAAAATGAGTCTTGAACAGATTTTACAGCAGAAAAAATAATTTCTCATCTGCAAACAATGTTCGTGCAATATCACTGTTAGTACAAAGTGTGTTGCAATCCTCTAAATGGCTTTGGCTGCAAAAGACTCTACAAGCCACCTCTTTGGATGTTCCTGTAGTCCTTAAACTTACATGAGGTCTTCAAGGAGTCCAAGAGAGGGGTTTGTTCTGAAGGTGATAGGACTGAAGAACATATAAAACTGAGAGAGGATGCCAGCAATGGTGAGGTCTCCTGACTGATAATATTGATGATTTATGGGAAGAGGGTCACTGATCATACAGCTGGCGACTCGGGCATTGCACACAGTCTGAGGCAGAAGGAATACAAAGACCAGCAGCAACAGAAGTGCTGCACTGCCAGTACAGTACTCCTTCAGACAACACTTAACCTGTCCTGTCATTGCCTTTCAGGGGTTCCTGAGCAGCCCAGCTTTTGCTCTATGGAATGGTCAGCCAGCTTAGCCAGAGGCAGGACTGCACAGCAGGATGGAACACAAGTGGCCTCAAAATAATTTCCCTTCTTTAGTCCTTCCTGTGAAGCACACTAGTTTCTTTATAGCCTCCTTCAATGTTTTTTGTTGTTTTGCTGGGGACAATTCAACTCCCTTGCTACTTGCATGTGAAGAAGAACCAGTGATCACCAACTTGATAATTACAAGTGAGTTAATAACCTTCCTGGAATTCAAAGTGTTTATTTTTAAAGTGCAAAATTATTTGAAGATTTTTTCAAGTCATATATAGATTGCATTAAGGAATTATGAACTTAGCAAGTTCCATTTTGTCTTCATTTCATAGATTGTCTTGTGCCATTTGTTCTGCTGCTTCCCAACCCCTATTGACAGACTTGGATTTTGCATGTATGCATTTGTTTATACGTAATTTCACAAACTCACACTTCTGTAAATTTGCACTTCTGAAAATGCACAAATCCCAAATAATCAGATCCCATTCACCAATTCTGCATTTTCACATTTTTGACAATAAAGAGTGTATTTTTCCGTGATGATATATCATTTTAATTTGTTATTAGAAATGTATTTCTTTCTACTTATTTCTACAGTATTGGGCTGCAATAAAAGAGGCTGTAGTGTTTTCTTTTTTGCTTTCATTATCAAATGCCACCGGTTCATTGCTTTTAAAAGTCTCAAAAAATGTCCTGCTGGGAACAGAAGTGAAAGTGGTGTATCAATCATTTTTGTAAGGAACACATAAAGAACTTTGATCAGAAAATGTGGATCACATGCTAAATGCTTCAAATGGAAAAGTGCAGTATAAGGCAGCTTGTGTAGTTTCCTGGTAATGATCAGCATTCAGTATATTTATCCAGACCAAAAAGCATTGTGTTGAGGAAAAGTTTTGTCGTCATTGAAAAGCCCACATGCCCCGTCCCCCCCACACTTTTTTTGGCAACGTTTGCCAACTCACAAGGATAGAAACTTTTATTTCCCATTCAACTCTACTAAAGCCAAATACTATGGAGATATCATTTGAGATAGATTTCCTCAAACCATCTCCATAATTAAGACATGAGAATGAGTAAATCAAGTCCCTAAGCCTACTGAGAATCAGAAAGGAGGGGAACAATTTATATATTTATGTATTTATTCTATTCTGCCACATAGAGGCTCAAAAAAGAAGGCTCAAAGTACAATACAAATTACATGACATCAGAAAAAAAATAAAAAGTTAAAAAATGTGAAAAGAAGATTAAAAGAACAACAATACAAACGAAAATGAGTAAATTTTCAGAACATCTGTTTATGCACTTCAAGCTCTTTGGTGGCTGAGTAAGTCATTCAAAACCTCCAAAAATGGGCCATCTTACCCTGGAACTGACAGGATGCCAAATTTGGCATCAGCCAGGCTTCAGATTGGAAGGTATTCTGCAGATGGGGACCACTATTCCCCATTGATGCCACCGTCAGCACTTTCCACCGAGCTTGTACTTGAAGGAAAAATACGAAGAATGATTTCATAGTGTCCAGGCTGATTGTGGTTGGGAGACGCACTCCCTTCACCCTAACTATGCCTTATGCATTCCATGTTCTTTAGAGTTTCAATGTGTGTGTAGAATATGCATTCCTTTGAAGTTAAGCTTCCTATGTTCAATGTGATATATAGGTCTTAATTTTACATTGGTACTGTATGTAAATTTGTCACTTCCGTAACGCACAATATTATATTTTTTGTGACCCACTGTTTTGCTGTCTTGGGTTCTTGTGCATTATATCTCTTAATTTAGTTTTCTCATGAGGTGGTGCCTGCTATTCAAGTCAGGCCTCATGACAATGATAGAGCATTTGGGAGGGAAAATGCACCCGAGCAACCCAGCACTGGAGACCAAGATGGAGAAGATCTCCACAGCCACTACGTACTTCCCTTTTGTGCTCAGGTAGGTTGGAATAAAGTCAGCCAGATGCTGCAGAAGACCAGCATACTGAGTGGGATAAACTTGGCCTCATTGAAACAATCAGGTAATTTCCTGTCCAGGAAAGCTACTGTGAAGCTAACCATGGCCAGGAAACCCATAAAAGACCTCACGCAATAGAACAAGAGAATGGAACCTTCCTTACATTCCAGGATTATTACTTCAGTCATAGAATGCATGTCAAAATCTGGAAACGGAGGAGAGGTAGCAAGCCAAATTGTGCAAAAAACTGCTTGAATCTGGGAACTGGAAGGGACAATGCAATTTGCCACTTTTGTCCCCAACCATCTCCTCATTCTGGATCCTGGCTTAGTGGCCATGAAAGCAAGGACCACAGTGATGGTTTTTGCCAACACACAAGAAATGGCCACCAAGAAGATGATACCAAAAGCAGTTTGTTGAAAGAGACAAGTCAGCTTGTGAGGTTGGCCAATGAAGAGCAAAGCACACAGGAAGGAGAGCAGGAGGGAGTCCAGGAGAGTGAAGGTGATATTTCTGTTGTTGGCTTTGACTATGGGAGTGCCCTGTACCTGATGAAGATCCAAAGCACCAAAGCCATGATCAATGAAAAGGACAGAGACAGACTAGTCAAACTGCATCCCAGTGGTTCTTCAAATGTGAGAAAGCTGATTTCTTTGGGAATGCAGGAGTCCTGGTGCTTTCTTGGATAGTGGTCATCAGGATATTTGTAACATTCATCCATGTCTGAAAAACAGAGAATGCTGCACATTAACATCTTGCATGCACTGCCGTGGAGTCATTCCTATTATTAAGTTCGATAGCTCAAAACCATTTTGCACAAGTAATTAGATTTGGAGGAATCTATGCTCATCAATTCTCCAACACAACCATGGCTTTTTGTTCATATGAATTGATTAACATGATTGCTAGTACTCAAAAATTTTCCTTCCATGGACATCACAAACCAGGAATTATGCTCTCCCTCTTGGCATTATCTGAACTCTTTCCTTTTCATGGAATTATGTGTCATGGAAAAATACATAGAGATATCTTGTGGTTCTTTTGAACTGTATTCCATTATCATCGGAAAAGCAAGACAGGAAACATATTCAAGAAACAGCAATCAGGGACAATTGAATGTGCAGCAATCTGATTTGGTTTAAGTCCTTCTTTAGAATCAGTCTTAAACATCCAAATCCAGAAAACTAGATGCTACAAAAAGTAAGCATTTTCTCCCCTCCTCCATCATTCTTAAGTTTTAAAATCTTTTCTTCCACTTGCTTAACTTTGCTTCTTGGAATACCCCAAAGGGGCTGAGGCAAAAGTGTTTCAGAAGCACATGGTGTTAGCATACTCCCAATGAAAGCAGACCTACAAACAACGTTGTGTCCAGCCCCACAGAACACATCACTTTTTCATTCACTGGGTGTTTTCTCTGCTCAGTCCTGACCTTGCAAATGAAACATCTTGCAAAGTGCAAATATGCCAAGGGTCAGGGAAACATTTTGTACATGAGTATTGCATATCCACATATATACCCACCTAGCACAGTAGTAAGAGGGGTGGAATTGGTGTGAAAATGAGAAGTCCCTCATTACAGAGCAGAACACGATTCTGCATTTGGGTCTCCAAGGCATATTTGTACTCCTGGCCTATTCAACAGTGGGTTCACTTTGTGGGAGATGCCTGGGTGATTTCATGATGAGGAAGCAGAGAATGGGAGGGTGGTTGGACAGACAGACTGACTGACCGAAAGACAGAAGTTGCCTGCCTTGTTGTTGTTAGTCATGAAGTCGTGTCCGACTCATTGTGACCCCATGGGCAACACTCCTCCAGACCTTCCTGTCCTCCACCATCCCCCGGAGTCCACCTAAGCTCACACCAACTGCCTCAGAGACTCCATCTAGCCACCTCATCTTCTGCCATCCCCTTCTTCTTTTGCCATCTATTGTTCCCATCATTAGACTCTTCCCCAGGGAGTCCTTCCTTCTCATTAGGTGGCCAAAGTATTTGTGTTTCATCTTCACTATCTGGCGTACTAAAGAGCAGTCAGGGTTGATCTCCTCTAGGAATGACTGGTTTAATCACCTTGAGATCCAAGGGACTTGCAGGAGTCTCCTCCAGCACCACAAATCAAAACACTCAATCCTTTTGCACTCAGCCTTCCTTATGGTCCAGCTTGCACAGCCATACATTGCAACTGGGAAAACCATAGCCTTGACTATACACACTTTTGTTGGCAGGGTGAT
Source organism: Varanus komodoensis (assembly GCF_004798865.1). Taxonomy (NCBI): domain Eukaryota; kingdom Metazoa; phylum Chordata; class Lepidosauria; order Squamata; family Varanidae; genus Varanus; species Varanus komodoensis. Next base: position 76,096 of record NW_025335544.1, read on the forward strand.
GTCTCTGCTTTTTAGTATACTATCTAGATTTGCCGTAGCTTCCCTCCCAAGGAGAAAGCATCTTTTAATTTCTTGGCTGCAGTCCCCATCTGTGGTGATCTTGGAGCCCAGGAAAATAAAATCTGTCACTACCTCCATTTCTTTCCCGTTTATTTGCCAGGAAGTGAGAGGACTGGATGACATGATCTTAGTTTTAATGTTGAGTTTCAAGCCAACTTTTGCACTCTCCTCCTTCACTCACATCAAGAGGCTCTTTAGTTGCTTTTCACTTTCTGCCATGAGAGTGGTATCATTTGCATATCTGAGGTTGTTCATATTTCTCCCAGCAATCTTAATTCCAACTGGTGATTCATCTAGCTCCGTCTTTCTCATGATGTGTTCTGCGTATAAGTTAAATAGACAGGACGACAGTATACAACCTTGCCGACCTCCTTTCTCAATTTTGAATCAATCAGTGGTTCTGTGTCCAGTTCTCACTATTGCTTCTTGACCCGCATATAGGTTTCACAAGAGACAAATAAGATGGTCTGGTACTCTCATCTCTTTAAGAACTTGCCACAATTTGTTGTGATCGATACAATCAAAGGCTTTAGCATAGTCAATGAAACAGAAGTAGATGTTTTTCTTGAACTCCCTAGCTTTCTCCATGATCCAGCGTATGTTGGCAATTTGATTTCTAGTTCCTCTCCCTCTTCGAAATCCTGCCTGTACTTCTGGTAGTTCTCTGTCCACATACTGCAGGAGCCTAGCTTGTAGGATTTTGAGCATAACTTTGCTAGCATGTGACGTGAGTGCAATGGTGTGGTAGTTTGAACATTCTTTGGCATTGCCCTTCTTTGGGACCGGAATTTAAAATGACCTTTTCCAGTTCTGTGGCCACTGTTGAGTTTTCCAAATTTGGTGGCGTACTGAGTGCAGCACTTGTACTGCATCGCCTTTTAGGATTTTGAGTAGCTGAGCTGGAATGCTGTCGTCTCCGCTAGCTTTGTTGTTGCTCAGGCTTCCTAAGGACCATTTGACTTCACATTCCAGGATACCTGGCTCGAGGTCAGTGACCACCCCATTGTGGTTATCAGGGACGTTAAGCTCTTTCTTGCATTGTTCTGTTTAATCTTGCCACCTCTTCTTAATCTCTTCTGCCTCTGTTAGGTCCCTGCCATTTTGGTCCTTTATCATGCCCATCCTTGCATGAAATCTTCCCTTCATATCTCCAATTTTCTTGAAGAGATCTCTGGTCCTCCCTAGTCTATTGTTTTCTTCTATTTCTTTGCACTGTTCATTTAAGAAGGCATTCTTATCCCTTCTAGCCGTTCTCTGGAATTCTGCTTTCAATTGTTCGCATCTTTCTCTTTCTCCCTTGCCTTTCACTTCCCTTCTTTCCTCAGCTATTTGTAAAGCTTCCTCTTGCATTTCTTTTTCTTTGGGATGGTTTTTGTTGCTGCCTCTTGTACAATGTTGTGAACCTCCATCCATAGTTCTTCAGGCACTCTGTCTATCAGATCTAATTCCTTAAATCTATTTGTCACCTCTACTGTATATTCATCAGGGATATGATTTAGGTCATACCTGAGTGGCCTAGTTCTTTTTCCTACTTTCTTCAACTTAAGCCTAAATTTTGCAATCAAAAGCACATGATCTGAGCCACAGTCAGCTTCTGGTCTAGTTTTTAGTGACTGTATAGAGCTTCTCCATCTTTGGCTGCAGAGCACATAGTCAATCTGATTTTTGTTTTGACAGTCTGGTGATGTCTATGTGTAGAGTCATCTCTTGGGTTGTTGGAAAAGAGAGTTTGCTATGACCATTGTATTCTCTTGACAAAATTCTACCAGCCTGTGCCTTGCTTCATTTTGTACTCCAAGGCCAAACTTGTCTGTTATACATTTTACCACGTCCAGCTTGCCTTGATTCATAGATCTTACAATCCATGTTCCTATGGAGTATAAATCTTTACAACATCAGACTCTCCTTTCACCACCAGATACATCTGCAAATGAGTGTCCCTTCGGCTTTGACCCAGTCACTTCATTCTTTCTGGTGCTACTAGTACTATTAGATTTCCGCTCTTCCCCAGTAGCATATTGGACACATTCCGACCTGAGGGGCTCATCTTCCGGCATCATATTTTTTTGCCTTTTGGTACTGTCCATGGGGTTTTCATGGCAAAGATGCTGGAGTGGGTTGCCATTTCCTTCTCCAGTGGATCACGTTTTGTCAGAGCTCTCTCCTATGACCTGTCCATCTTGGGTGACCCTGCATGCCATAGCTCATAGGTTCATTGAGCTACGAAAGCCCCATCACCATGACAAGGCAGTGATCCATGAAGGAGATTGTCTGCCTAGCTGAATTAAAAAAAAAAATCATTGACTCTCCCTCCAAAGGACAGGACTGGAAAGAAGGAAGGAAGGAAGGAAGGAAGGAAGGAAGGAAGGAAGGATGCAAGCAAGCAAGCATTCCTTGTGCATCCCAATGAACATAGTGATCCTCCCATGATATTTTTTGATCTGTCAGAATATCTGAATTTCAGCCACTCATCACCTACCATTTTCTGTATGGAAGCAAATGTATTTCTATGCATTAGAGATGCCTGAAATGTCCTGATTTAGCTCTTGGGAGAAGATTTAGCTACTCAAAGACATTTCTTGTGGAGTTACAATAACAAACCAGCTTCTTTTGCCTCTAGTTTTACTTCCCAGAACTTCACAAACATAGGAGAGAGTGTGGAGGGTTTCCTCGACCTGGGATACACTGAAAAATTGCTTGAGGTAGTCAAAGAACCACACAGTGTGTTTGTGCTTTCTTTCGTTTTGGCTTTTGGTGTTGTTGGAGGATATTTAGTTAGCAAACATTGATTCAAAAAAGGAAGAAATGTCTTCTTCTGCACACAACCATTCATGTCATTAATCATACTTTGAGCTTTTTTTGTTCTTATCCTCCTGCTGTGAAATCTTCCCTTCTGGAGATGGAAAGCAATCATAGCAGCAAAAGCGCTCCTTTCTCTTACTGTGACCCAAAGGACAGATGCCATTACACAGGGGAATGGGCTGGCTCTGGGGGTCAACAAAGGGGGAGATCATGGAAGCATTCAGAAAATTGGTTTCCAATGGGTACTTCTGTAGACCTGGGAACTTTTCCTTGTGTACACAAAGGAAACCACCCCATAACACAACTTGCAGAGAATTGCCCCTCAACATTAGGGAACTCTTCCCTTCCCTTCCAATGGCACCATGAAGCTATACCCTTCTTAATTAACATATACCTTTTCCATTAAGGGAGCTGATTGTTGGTATGAGAGAATACAGCTCAGTGATATTGCTAAGGGAGGGAAGGAAGGAGGATGATTTCTTTCTTTCTTTCTTTCCTTCTTTCTCTTTGAGAATGTTGTCATTACTTTTCCATAATTTTATACACAATTCCTTCCACCACCTCTGAGGTGACCCAGGCTAACCAGCCGCTCTTTCACCTCTTAGTGGTGAAGTGTTCCAAGTCCTAGTCCACCATGTCAATTTTATTTTATTGCATCATTGTACTATTCCATTATATTATTTTATTTATTGTATTTATATTGCATTCATATTTCATTTATTATATTCATATCCCACCTTTCTTTCCGCACAAGGAACTTAAGGTGGCTTGCATAATTCTTTTCCTCCTCTCTATCTTATCTTCACAACAAAACCCTGTGCGGTAGGTTTGGGTGAAAATCCCTGACTGGACCCAAATCACCCCCTGAACTCCATAGCGGAACAGGCAGTAGAAGCAGGATCACCTGAGTGCCAGGCCACCATTCTAACCAGTACACTAGTTCCAGTCAAGTACTTTTAACAGATGTGCCACATGGGTTCTGTTTTACTTTTGTTATTCATTCATTCATTTCTTTATTTATTTTATTAAAACATTTCTATGCCGCCCCATTAGCCGAAGTCTCGGGGCAGCTCACAACATTAAATTAAAATACAAGAACTATTTGTGTTATTTATACTGAAAGTCCCCTGAATCAAAAACAATCAAAAAAAAAAAAGCATGCAGATTTTGGTTCTCCTCTTAAACCATGCATAATATCATTGTCTGATATCTGAAAGATAGCTGGTAAACTCTTATCACAGTTACATTCCTTCACAGAACTACAGAAATCTCTTGATATTTTGAACAAGGTCCACATTTCCACATTCTACAAGTTTCAGTCAATCTCAGCTGCACTGGAAGGATTCACAACACTTCAGCCATTCCTGTAATTGGTCAGGGTCATTTTGTCTGGGTCCACTGTATTACTTATGATTCTAGATGAACAGAAATAACATCAGGATAGTTTGTATCTTTACATTCTCAAACATGCCTAATTGGAAATGCATTGCATAATTTATTTATTTATTTATTTATTTATTGGTTTATATCCTGCCTTTTTCCTACAAAGGGCTCAAGGCAGCTTACATCTCCTCCTCCATCTTATCCCCGCAACAACCACCCTGTGAGGTAGGTTGGGCTGAGGGTCTGTGACTGGCCCAAAGTCACCCNAGTTGGCTCCATGGCTGAGCGGGGACTAGAACACGGGTCATCTGAGTCCCAGTCCCACGCTCTTAACCACTGTGCCACACTGGCTCTCAACCCAATCTCTGCCTAGATCCATTTGAACTGAATCACAATATTTCTGGTAACTATTCTATAGAATAATCCAGCCTTTAGATTTTCCCACATAATGTTTGGGATAGGAATTCTTGGTTGAAATTGGACTCAGGTGAATTGGGGAGAATGGGATAGAGCTTTTCAGTTGTCTGAAAATGGTCTATATCTTAAAAGGAGGGTAGTAGATGTGGCACAGATTGTGTTCTAAACATACCTGGTTAAATGTTCCGGGCCACACAATGGAATCCAGAGCAAGGCTGAACATGTCAGCTTGGGGAGCAATGGGGTGTATCTTTCCAACTTTGACTCTTAGGAAAGACTGGTTTGGGAAAGTGACCCAGTTGATACTATCCAAGTCAGTTACTAACTTTCTGTTCTCATCGAAGGAAACCATTTTCCCAGCACTGTTGTTAAAGGAGACCCGTCACAGAAAGTGGTGAAGCTGAATGAGATAAGAGATAAGACATGTCATGTTTCTGCAAATGGCTTGCAGCCCTATATGAAAGGTGAGTCAGATCTTATTTATGTACAATATGTTTCTCCTGGGTGCTAAATAGCAGCACCTACTGTGCCAAAGTCAATGAACCAGTTAGCACTTCAGGTTGCAATGGCAGGGGCAGCTTCCCACTTTTTCCCTGACAGACCATCACAAAGCCCAGCTGCTTCTGCTGTGTTCTACCCCTTCTGTCCTCTTGCTCCGACTATGCATCCCAGCAGCCACAGAGAGCCAACCCACTAAATGGCCATATTGTTCCCTATCTATATATTTGTAAGCCGCCCCGAGGCTTGTAAGCCACCCCGAGACTCCTTGCGAATGGGGCGGCATAGAAATGTTTTAAACAAACAAATAAATAAATAAATATCTCCCCTGAAACTTCCTAACTGGTCTAGAGAAGCTAGAAGTGGGCTCTTCCTCTTCTCCCTCCCCAATCTAACCCTTTAACTCTTCCTAGCCAATGCTGAGTTGTTGTATTTTAACAACACAATAAGCATGCACTCCTCCTTCTATGCATCTCTCTGCTTCCTCCCATCTTAGAAAATAAAGAGGGGCATTGTAAGCAATCACCCAATATGATCAAAAAAAGTAGTGGTGGATTGAAAAAAGGATTGATTTGGGATGTGAGAGGAGAAAGAAATCAGGATTGGAAATTAGTTTAAAAATAGTAGTGGACAAAAAGAAGCTTCATAGGATGTTGCGGTAGTTGACATCCGAGTTCTTTTCCAGCTCTGGCATCAATCACCAGATGCATGCTTGAAATAGGAAAGGCATTCTTGGTTCCTACATGCCACCTCAATCCTCCAAAGACCAGACAGATCCCAGCCTGAGCTCCACATTTTGGCTTGGATAGCTTTCCAGCACCAAGGCAGTGGTTAACCAAGAATGGAGGTACCCATGACATACACATACTGCATAAATAGCATGCTTTTTCAGCTGCCCTGTTCAATATACACATCATGCATCCATCCCTGTAAAGTGTATCACACAGGGGGAACGGACAAGTGCGAATGGCACAGGACTGATGAGAAAAGCCACACTCTTTAATTTTCCATAAAATGCTACAATTGCTATCCAGAGATGTTCCGAAGTATTAAGGAAGGTGGCAGCTACTTACCCTCAGTCCTTTCCTATTATCTAAAATCTACACTATCAAACACAAAACTCTAAAGAAATAACTCTTTAAAAAGCACAATAGAAAATATTTCTCAGAAGACTAACAGGGATATGCATGGCAAACTGCACTGCATACGGATATATAGTGCTTATGGGATCTCCTGATGGGATGTTGTGGTCAGGAGGACATTACCTGCCAGGGGCTCTGATTCAGGAGGTCCAATCTTCCTTGATCCAGCTTTGACCTGCACTTGGATGCCAAGGAATGCATGGACTGCAAAGCATGTGCCACCGCATAGACAGCTTTTTAGATGCTGTAGCTGTGACTGGTCATGCTCATCTCAAAAACGGATGCAGGAAGACCCTCCAGTTTTTCTTCCCCAGTGCAGATTCTCTCATTCTCCTTCTTGACCTCAGAGTCTGGGAACACACAATTAAAGGCATGTTGCCAGAAGTCCCTGATAAAGCCATCTGCCCTGTCCATCAAGGGGTTTCTCATCTGAAGAAATTTCTGGAATCCCATCACTTCCTTTGAGTGAATTGAAATGGATAAAGCCCTGTGGATGATGTCAATGTCCCAGAATCGTTGAAAGGAAACTGAAGTGAACTCCATCTGGGCTGTCATTATCCAAACTTTATGCTTTGTCATCACAGGCAGGTCAAAATTTTCTGAAACTTGCGGGAACATTATCAAAAAGATAATTGCATATATTTCACCACGTACAACCACAACAGTGGCAGTACTGCTCATGATAACCTCAATTTTTTTGCCCACACTGCCACCATTTCCCTAATATCTGTCTTAAAATACACTGTTGACAATGTTTCGATGAAGTCAAATCAGATTCCTTTCTTAGCAAAATTGGGAAGCTCATTGTCTACAAACTCCTCTCCACTGAAGTGAACAGAAATAACTCCAATCCACTTCCATCGGTGCAGGTGTTCAAGGATAGGCTGGACATCCACATGGTGGGTATGTTGTGAGCGGAGCCGGCTGGTGCTGGAGGTTTCTGACTCTCCCAGTTTTCTATGTTTCTATGTTTCCACTGAAAATACAGCAGCAAGTGGAGAATCCCCAGGTGCAATTGGTCTCCCTTAGGGAACATACCTTGGAAGAAAACCTCTTAAGTTTGGTCATTTATCAGTGGAATGGAGCCATATCCAACCTATGATGGGAACAAAGGAAGAGTCTCTTTGACAAGTCTATTTTTAGACAAGATATTAAAAGCTACTTTCTAGTTGTCGGAAACATGATTGGCAATCACTTGGGTCACCAGGACTAGAGAGACAGTCCCCCTGCCAGTGGTAGGCTTGGTTCTAAAAAAATTGCAGAATGAAGGGAGACAAATTTGCTTTGAAGGTTCATAAAAGCAAGTCATCACTTTTAATAGAAGTAGATTTGTCCTTTATAAACAGCAAACCTGGTGTGATATTTTGTTGCTTTCCTGCATCTTACCTGAGGCATTTTGTAGATGAACAGGATTTCGGCCATATAGTGACTCACATCGGAATCTGGTCCTCCGATGACTGCTATGACATTATCCCGAACATCACATTAGTAGTTAGGAATGAATCTGCTCCATGTGGAGAGAAGTTCCAGTGAGGCCAGGTAGATCCAAGTCCGAACAAAATGGCTATTATAGAGGTGGAAACCCAGGGTAAGGTTGGGGAAGCCCTGGTGGTTTTGATTGATCTCCTGAACAGCAAACACAAAGGCCATCACATACTGGTACATCTGAGTCACAAATCTGCAAGGTGATAGATGTGCTGCATCAGAGTGTATCTCCTTCAGAACATTATGGGTGCTATACTTTTGTCTGAGAGAGGGTTAATCAATATGGCCCTTGTAATCTTGTAAAGGGAATGTCAAGCAATAATACTAATGCATGATGCCATAAATGCATAATCTCAAGTTATTTTAGAAGAATCCTGCCAATTTAGGGCTACTGTTTCAGCTCTTTCATGCTGGCTCAATTTCTACAAAGCCCCAAAATTGGAAAGAAAGTCTGGTGGCTTAAATGATGTGCCCCATATCAGGAATGTTGCTGTGCAATGCCATGCTCGTGTATGCTAACAGCTTGCCCTCCATGCATCCACACCTTATTTGGCACTTCAAATGCAGTTCCCAGCAAAGATGCCCCACACTGTCCTGCTGAAGAATTGCCACAGGAAATATAGGACAATTCTTGCCTTTTATTACAACATCTCTGGAGTTGTAGCTTGCAGGTTTGTTCCTTATATCAACTGCTGGTATGAAAAGAGGATGAAAAAGCCCCTTTTTGAGCAGTAAGTCTAGATGTGGAAGGATGCAATGTAGGACCAGAATGACTTGGGAAATCTAAACTGATGTTTTTGTGTTGCTCCCATTTCACTGCTTAGGGAATGGGACTGCATCAGCAAAATTGGGGACAGTGATACTGAACAGATCAGCACCAACCTGGAAATAATATGGGGTGAGAGACCTAACCTGGGATGAGGAAAGGAAGCAGGTCTGATCTCACCCACATGTCTCCTCCTGGGGATTCACTGCAGCACCAGAGCAGACTGGGAGGTCAGATGGTTGTCACTGCCATCTCCATTATTGGGAAAACATGGGCTTATGCTGGATTGGAGGATGTACTTCTGGCACTGGGCGAGAGAGGCAGGCTGGGGAAGGTGCTGGCGATGTGATTAAGAAATCTTACATTAGGTCATCGTAAAGTGCTCGAGAAGGATGTGAACTGAACATTGTAGGGTTGGAAAAGGTAAAGATCTGACAAATGATGCCAACAAGGAGGGCACCTCCCAACTGGTAATACTGGTGGCTCAAATGAAGAGGCTCACTGATTCTGCAGTTCACTATCTGGGAACCACACACTGTCTCAGGTAGCTGCACTGCCACCAAAATAGTTTGGAACATCCTCTTTCAAGATCCCAGTTCACTTTTTCCTTCATTGTCATTCATGTGTCCCTGAGTAGCCAACCTGGCTTCACTTACTGCAGTCAGTGTATTCAGAGTTCATGCTGTGTAATACACCAGCAGTGCAACAGATGGAACCCTCCCTCACAGTGTCTTCTACCCAGAGTGGCAGGGCTTAATAAACAACATCCTTCCCTTTGGTTCAGTGTTTTGCTAGTGGCAACTGGAACTCCTCTGGAAAATAGTAATGCAGCAGGAGTAATAATCTTCTATGTGATAAAGATATGGGGAATAATCATATCTTTAGAAATGCAGGCTGTTTGCAACATTGCAGAAGAAAGCCAAGTTATCACCCATTACAAAGAATGTCATTCTTGTCCTCTTCAGTGTTATGGCAGGAGATCAGTAATAAAAAAGGAGTTGAAGCAAGTGGTGGAGCTTGGTGGTAGCCCATATAGTGTGAGTGATCAACAGAGAAAGCAAATCTTTGTTAGCTTTTTTAAGATTTTATTTTTAAAATAGTACAATTACAAAGCAAAATGATACAATAAAAAGAAACAGCACAAAATGGTATCTATCTATCTGTCTGTCTGTCTGTCTAATCTATCAATCTATCTACTTATCTATGAACCAGAAAAGGAAAGAAGAAATCACACTTACTACGCACCTCCACCAGGATGATGGCCATATAATATTATTTTTCCTTCATTTCTCTGCTCTTTCTGTAACATCCCTTTCATCCAAAATCACATTGAATCGTTGAAGGTTTAATACACTCCCGTCTTATTAAGGCATGTTCATTAATGAATCCCATATATCAATAATATTCTTCATCTCTATCAATCCTCTTTCCACCCTAATTCGACATGTCATTTTATTCTTAACAGCTGTATTGCAAACTTCTTTATACCATTCAGTTAACTGTAGATCCTGTTTCTACTTCCAGTTCTTTGCTATTATCAATTTTGCCACCGTTACCAAATGTATTTTCAATTCTATCACATTGCATTTCCAGTTCTTTTCAAGAAATGTTAACAATGCTATTTCAGCATCAGAAAGTGGTTTCTTGGGTCCATGGTCTAGCTCTCTTTGTGTACTACATTAAATTTGATTAAAAAGAATGTGGATTCAGTCTGTTTTCTGGAATGTTCAATTCTACAAATTGCAGAAGTATCAACACAGAGGGGAGTTCCAGTCTCTCATTATTAACTATTACTGCAAGGAATTCTAAAAATACTAAGTGATACTATGGTGTATAAATTCAGTACTGCAGCAAACAATGAGACATAGAATAGAAATGCCTCATTTTGATTAATGGAAGACTATAACATTTTACACTGCTTTATTCTGTGTTCTCATGAGGTGATGCCTGTTATTCAAGTCACGCCTCATGACAATGATGTAGCATTTGGGAGGGAAAATGCACCCGAGCAGTCCAGCACTGGAGGCCAAGATCGAGAAGATCTCCACAGCCACCATGTACTTTCCTTTTGTGCTCAGGTAGGTTGGAACAAAGGTCAGCCAGACGCTGCAGAAGACCAGCATGCTGAGTGTGATAAACTTGGCTTCATTGAAACTATCAGGTAATTTCCTTGCTAGGAAAGCCACCATGAAGCTGACAATAGCCAGGAAGCCCATAAAGCCCAGGACAAAGTAGAACATGACCGCTGAACCTTCATTGCATTCCAGGATGATTGCT
>NW_025335544.1:87025-92157 GCF_004798865.1 Varanus komodoensis
TTTGGCCACAGCTAGAACATGGCATTTCCTGAACCAGCCATCAGAACAGATAGTCACACATGTAGCAGAAGCCATGCTAGAGACCACTGTCATTTGGCAAGCTGAAATGCCATGACTGGGTCTGGACAGCGTGGCAAGCTCACAATGGTAAAATATCAAGAACAACCGACAGTTGCATGTGGTGATTTGCAAACCCAGTGAGTGAGTACGATACATATTCTACTCTGTAAAATGGAAATCAGCAGCTGAGTCATTCTCCCACTTTCTTGAAGGGAATTTAATTCAAATATTTGAGGCAGAGAGTCACAGAGCCACGGAGCAGCATCAGAAGATTGTGGTAGCTCCTAGGGCTGAACATGCCCATGTTTTATTGATGTGTATGTGGTTGTGTATCTCCAAAAACTCCGCCAGACCAAGGGAAGAGAGCTAATGCTATATCATCTTGATCCAACTCCAAAAGTAGGGGAAAAACTGTCAAGTAAGGTCCTGAAAGTCATAGAAAATTATTAGAGGAAAAATAAGAGGGGGACATTATGGGAAACCCCCATTGCTGACATTTCACAAAGAACAACATTGAAAGCATCAAGAACAGCCTCAGCTCCTGGGTATGGTGATCTTCAGCTTGGGGAGAACATATCATACCCATATAGTCTAAACAGCTTTTCTTTTCAGCTGTCCTGTGCAGAATCCTTGAGAGGCAACTGCCACGATGGAGTGTATCAAACATGTGGCAATGGTCAGTGGCAAGGACAGCAGCTGGACTAGGCTGAGATGGGCAGCATAAGAAGGAAACCCTGTATATTAATTTCATTTAATGTGACTCATTTGCAACCCAGAGACTTCCTTAAGAATTAAGGGAGGTGGCAGTTACTTACACTCAGTCTTTTCTCATTTATTTATTTGCGATACTTCTAACCTGTCCAATCACTGCAAGCCAATGGACAGCCTAAAACTATATCTACACTAACAAACACAAACACAAAACTCTGAAGAAATACATTTACAAACAAAACAATGGAACATATTTCTCAAAAAACAAAGAGGGATATGCATGGTAATCTGCACTGCTTACTGATATTGGGTGTTTATTGGATCTCTGGTATAGGAATTTGAGGTCAGGAGGACATTACCTTCCAGGGGCTATGATTCAGGAGATCCCATCTTCTTCTATCCCTGTGCTTGGACACCAAGGAATGCATGGACTGCAAAGCATACCCCACAGTATGGACAGCATTGTAGACACTGTAGCTGTGACTGGTCATGCTCATCTCAAAAACGGATGCAGGAAGACTCTCCAGCTTCTCTTCCCCAGTGCAGATTCTCTCATTCTCCTTCTCGACCTCAGAGTCTGGGAACACACAATTAAAGGCATGTTGCCAAAAGTCCCTGATAAAGCCATCTGCCCTGTCCATCAAGGGGTTTCTCATCTGAAGAAATTTCTGGAATCCCATCACTTCCTTTGAGTGAATTGAAATGGATAAAGCACCGTGGATGATGTCAATGTCCCAAAATCGTTGAAAGGAAACTGATGAGAACTCCATCTGGGCTGTCATTATCCAAACTTTATGCTTTGCCATCACAGGCAGGTCAAAATTTTCTGAAACTTGCGGAAATGTTATCAGAAATATCATTGTGGTAATCTCACCATGTACAATCACAACATTGGCAGTACTGCTCATGATAACCTCAAATGTTTTTGCCCACACTGCCACCATTTCCATAATATCTTTCTTAAAATACACAGTCGGAAATGTTTCTATGAAGTCAAAGCAGATCCCTCTCTCAGAAAACTTGGGAAGCTCATTGTCCACAAAGTCTTCTCCACTGAAATGTACAAAAATAACTCCAATCCAGGTCCACTGAAAATAAAGCAGCAAGTGCAGAATCCCCAGGTACTGATGGTCTCCTTTAGGAAACATACCCTGGAAAAAAACCTCTTGAGTTTGGTCACTCATCATTGGAGTGGAGCCATAGCCAAGCTATGATAGGGAGAAAGGAAGAGACTCTTTGAGACTTCTCTTTTTTTGGTCAAGACATGAAAAAAACTACTTTCCAGTTGTGATTCCAAATGATACAAAAGGAGATGTGAAGACTCACTGCAATAGCTCATTTTCTGCAGTTGATGTTGGATACTGTTTGATGGGTTGCAGCACCTGCTTGCATCAAGAGGAAGAATGACAAAGTAGGCTTAACATTCACTCCCTGTGAGGAGCAGCTCATTCCAGTTTCAGTAGGTATCAAAGTGAAAGGGACACCCCTCCCCACAAAGTCCCAGAAGTCTTTCTAGCAAAAGTTCCGACCTCAAAACTTTAACAGAGAATTCTGTGGAAGGCAGGACTCCAAAGTACCCTCTCCTCTGCAGTGGGAGAGGATGGGAAGCAGGTGGGATGGGAATTTGGGAGGGGAGGACTATAGAACAGCAGTTCCTATTCTATGGCAGGGCCCTAGTTCTAATATCGCTGAAATTTACACCAACTGGTAATATAAACAAGTAGAAACTCATCCTCTGCACTCATTTGTATATGAGCTGAAAGTAGGTTTCCCTCCATCCCTCCCTTTTATTTTGATGCATGGAGAGAAGAGCCAATGGTTCACTGCATTTTTTCATGGGCTGTGCCTCAGAGTTGCTGGAAACCCATGATAGAACATTCCAAATCTCAGGGTTTTGCTTTCATCATGGGATGGCAAGTCACTCAGCCACACTGAACTCCATTCCAGTGTCAGAGCCTAGGGTATTCTTCACTCCTTAGTAAGGTTGATATGCATTTACTTTTGAAAACCATTCTTCAATGTGATGCTTCTGGAGTATGAGGGTCAGTCTCTGATTCCCCAGCAATGGTCATATTGCCAGTGGTGAGTTTGCTTCTAAGCCTTAGGTTCTCTAGAGAAACAAACTCATCAGCAGCAAGGTTGATGTGCTAGTGAGGATTCCCACCTCAAGACCACTCAGGCACGACAAACTTTTTGAAAGCAGTGCAAAGCAGCATTGTGCAATCCTTGGAGCTGCACTTCCTGGTAGAGGGAATGCTTTCAATGTTATCGCGCCCAAAACTGGGACACACATTGGTTATTTCAAAAAAATATTCCCCTCAGAATGTTGCTTGGACTGTAATCTCAGTATCTTCTCAAAATACTGAAACTATGAAACTGGACAGAATGAAGGGTAGCTGCCTTCAGGATGTTATCTCTTTTAGTGACTCTGGAATTGTCCTTTAAGTGGCACACCTGGTGTGAACCTCATCTGCCATGCATTGTCCTCAAATGTAAATTCTTGTCAAAAAGAATCACTGGACTATAAATGATGAAAGCTTGTCCTCAGAAGGAAAATCCTCCCCAAAAAGAAGCACAGGAAAATCAATCATGGAATTTTGAGTTCCTTGCATGCATCTTACCTGTGGAATTTTGTAGATGAATAAAATGTTTGACATGTAAAGACACACATTTGAGTCTGGTCCCCCGATGAAAGCTATGACATTATCCCGGGCATCACATTTGTAGTTAGGAATGAATCTGCCCCACGTGGAGAGACGCTCCAATGATGCCAGGTAGATCCAGTTTGGAATAAAATAGCTATTATAGAGGTGGAAGCCCAGGGTGAAGTTGAGGAAACCCTGCAATTTTTCATTGACCTCCTGCACAGCAAAGACAAAGGCCAGGGTGTGCTGGTACAACTGAGTCACAAATCTGTGGGGTGATATAGAACAGAATCATAGAATCCCAGAGTTGGATAGGGCCAAGAAGGCCATTGGGTCCACCCCACCGCTATTGCAAGACACCAGTTTACACCATCCCGCTCAGATGACTGTCCATTTGCTTTTTGAATGCCTTGAATGAGGAGGACTTGCAATCTCCGAAGGCAACAGTTTCCAATGTTTCATTTCTGCGTCAGTGAGGAAAAATTTCCTGATATCTAGCCTGAATCTGGGTTGCTGCAAATTGAGTTGAGTATTCTGTGTCCTACAGTCTGAACATAACCACTTTCCAAGTATCCCATCACAGGGAAATGTTTCCAAACACTGGATCAGTTCTGCTGCCCTCCTCTGGACACTTTCTAGTCCCTCTACTTTAGAACATACAGTGTGCTACTTTTCCATCTGACAGAGGGTTAGTAAATATAGTATAAAATTATGGCTGCAGTTCAGGCAATTGTGAAAGTGTGAAGGGAGAACATGTGCAAAACTGTTAAAGAAGGAGGTGCTTCTGCCTTGGAAGTGGACCATCTTGCTATGGGAGGAAAATACACAGCACCATAATGAGATAAGTCAAGTTGTACCGTGTAGCTTGGTGCCTTCCTTTTCTGCCACACTGCTATTAAACTGTGGCATTTGCAATCCAGTGCTGACCCATGGCATCATTGGTATAGGTTTTGCACCTACTAAGTTCTTGTTTCTCAGGATAATAACTTAAGAACTTAAGAGATGAATTCCAATTACCCAGATGCATGGGCAGAAGTGCAGGGGAGAAGGATGGATGTTCACCTCCACTATTCTTCCTTCCCTGCTGCGATGCCCATCATCATGATTTTAGTCGGGATCAGATGAAACTTAAAGGATGCTCAGGATCTGACACTCAGACTCTCTGAATGGCTGGTGTTGCTGCAGCAAAGGGAGATAGATGCTATCTTTTGAACACAAATGGGATTTGTAGGTCCTCATTCCCACAACACTGATATTAAAAGAAAAAACTCACCCTGATGGAGAACTAGTTGTACTATATGCTAGTCACCACAAACTTGCAAAATATTTCTGTTAATGTATAAAACAAGTCACTCAGCTGCATATTCTCTGTTTTATTGCATGTTGCCTTGATATGTTTTAAAATTGGATATTATTTTATCTAAAATTGTTGTGAACTGCTTAATGAGACTTTAGATGAGATACAGCCAACTTGAAGATGGATGAATGAATAAACAAATAAACAACTTACATGAGGTCGTCATGGAGTTCATGAGAGGGGTGGGAGGTGAAGCTTGTGGGGTTGGAAAAGGTGAAGATCTGAGAAATGATGCCAACGAGGCTGATGTCTCCAGACTGGTAATACTGGTGGTTTATATGAAGTGGCTCACTCAGTTTACAATTTGCAATCTGAACATGGCACACCATCTCAGGTTGTTGCATGAATACCAAGACCAC
>NW_025335544.1:92257-96917 GCF_004798865.1 Varanus komodoensis
CTTCCTGCATCTGTTTTTGAGATGAGCATGACCAGTCACAGCTACAGCATCTACAATGCTGTCCATACTGTGGGGAATGCTTTGCAGTCCATGCATTCCTTGGTGTCCAAGCACAGGGATAGAAGAAAATGGGACCTTTTGAATCATAGCCCCTGGAAGGTAATGTCCTCCTGACCTCAAATTCCCATACCAGAGATCCAATAAACACCCAATATCGGTAAGCAGTGCAGATTACCATGCATATCCCTCTTCGTTTTTTGAGAAATATGTTCCATTGTTTTGTTTGTAAATGTATTTCTTCAGAGTTTTGTGTTTGTGTTTGTTAGTGTAGATATAGTTTTAAGCTGTCCATTGGTTTGCAGTGATTGGACAGGTTAGAAATACCCCAAATAAATAAATGAGAAAAGACTGAGTGTAACTGCCACCTCCCTTAATTCTTAAGGAAGTCTCTGGGTTGCAAATGAGTCACATTAAATGAAATTAATATACAGGGTTTCCTTCTTATGCTGCCCATCTCAGCCTAGTCCAGCTGCTGTCCTTGCCACTGACCATTGTCACATATTTGATACACTCCATCGTGGTGGTTGCCTCTCAAGGATTCTGCACAGGACAACTGAAAAGAAAAGCTATTTAGGCAATATGGGTATGATATGTTCTCCCCAAGCTGTTGTTCCATCACTCTTTTACAGCTTACATTGTTTAAACGCATTTTGTTTGGTAGAACATTACATCACAGAAGAAAGAAGATTCACTGAGCATTCTCTTTGAGAATTTAGTATGGCTCATGTTGGCTGAAGATCACCTTACCCAGGAGCTGAAGCTGTTCTTGATGCTCTCAATGATGTTCTTTGTGAAATGTCAGCAATGGGGGTTTCCCATAATGTCCCCCTCTTATTTTTCCTCTACTAATTTTCTATGACTTTCAGGACCTTACTTGGCAGGTTTTCCCCTATTTTTGGAGTTGGATCAAGATGATATAGCATTAGCTCTCTTCCCTTGATCTGGCGGAGTATTTGGAGATACACAATCACATACACATCAATAAAACATGGGCAAGTTCAGCCCTAGGAGCTACCACAATCTTCTGATGCTGCTCTGTGACTCTGTGACCCTCTGTCTCAAATATTTGAATTAAATTCCCTTCAAGAAAGTGGGAGAATGACTCAGCTGCTGATTTCTATTTTACAGAGTAGAATATGTATCGTACTCACTCACTGGGTTTGCAAATCACCACATGCAAATGTTGGTTGTTCTTGCTATTTTACCATTGTGAGCTTGCCACGCTGTCCAGACCCAGTCATGGCATTTCACCTTGCCAAATGACAGCGGTCTCTAGCATGGCTTCTGCTTCATGTGTGACTATTTGTTCTAATGGCTGGTTCAGGAAATGCCATGTTCTAGCTGTGACCAAAACACATGCACACACCATAAAGTTCCATAAAAAGAGTGGTAACAGATAGGAAACAATATGGCAATGCAGGGGTTTGGACCCCCCGGCTGCTGCGATGCAGGGGAAATGCAGGAGGATTGAGGAGGTGGGCAGAAAAGAATCGAATCAGCTGGGATTGTGAAGGTTTGTCAGGGAGAATGTGGGAAGCTCTTTTTTCTCACGGTAACTCTCTACCCTTGCTTGTCCTCTATAGTGGAAGCTGCATTATACTAAACAGGATGAAGATATTGCCAATAAGGAAAATCCAAGAAGCCCTTGGTATAGAACTGCAAGGCATTTCTACAGACCTGACTTGTTTTTTCCCTTATCTCAATTCAGCTTCACCACTATCTGCGAAGGACCTCATTTAACAACAGCGTCGGAGAAAAGATTTCCTTTGACAAGAACAGAAAATTAGTAGCTGACTTTGATATCATTAACTGGGTCACTTTCCCAAACCGGTCTTTCCTTAGAGTCAAAGTTGGAAAAATAGACCCCAAAGCGCCCAAAGAGAAAATGTTTAGCACCACTGTGGATTCCATTGTGTGGCCCAGGAATTTTAACCAGGTATGTTCAAGACAGTGTTTCGGATGCTCTTAGGATTCTGCCACCCCACATAGGAGAAGTGGGACCAAAGCAACTCCAACATTGTGCTCTCCAATTCACCTGCATCCTATTCAAGAGATTTTCCTGGGAACATCTAGAAGCTGGATTACTTAGAGAAATGACTGCCTTAATTGCAGAAAGTAATTTCAAATGTGTATATGGGGAGGCTGGCTGGACACTAAACTTCCAAGCTGCCTTGTTTGAAAACTGTCAACTTTAGGAGAATCAGTTTATTTTGCTGAAGTCCTTGATTTATGTCTAGAGGAACGTGCAAAAGAGTGGAATGGAGCAGTACCAACAAAGTTTATCAGAGTGAAATACTTTGGAGGTATTTCAGAGAGGCTGAAATTGACCCAAACATCTGGAGTCAGGAATGCTGGTCTTTTTTGTGCGATCAAAAATGCCCAGTAGTGGAGCACAGGAAGAGGTCAACAAGTGGCAATAGTTATTTTGCAACTTCCAAAGGACTGAAGGGGCCAAGAGGAGAGGGAGAATGTGCTGGTTTTAATGGAGACTTTTGTTTCTGGGAAGTCTAAATAGAGTGTGCTGGAACATGGCAGGGACAGTTAGCACTGAGAAACGAAGATGAGGACAACTTCTTCCTGGGAAATGGGAGAGTAAGATTGAGATGTTGCTATGTGATTGGAGATAGAGAATGATTGTCCTTCCCAAAGCTGATCGGCTTGAGGGTTCCCACCTGAACAAATTTAAGCAGCAATGGAGAATTTTTTGAGTGTAATCTGTACTTGACAGGGAGCCTGTCATGGGAATTGTGCCTGAAGAGGACCCTGAATCCTGAGTAGCAATTTGTCTGCTGCTGGTGTCCCCCACCCACCCTTCCATGCATCCTTCTCTTGTCATGCAAACCTGGACTAAAAAACTTTTCACTAAATCTGTCTCCCTCGATTCCAGGCCAGAGAAGTTAGGCCTGTAGAAACAAGTGCGTCTTGTTGTTATGTGCCATTGAGTAACCAGCTGGAACTGAAGGGAAGGATGACAATGGGAATGAGAGACAATCCTCTACATTTGGGAAATGAGTGGGGTCACTGTGGCACAGCCATCCTTATAGCAAGATCCAGGCTCTCCAGAAGTACCCATTGATTGTTTTCTTGTTTTCATGCATGTTTTCAAGAACTTGTCATCCATGAAAATCTTCTGATTGCTATGGAAAAAAAACATTAGTAGGGAACCTCTCCCGCAGTGTATTTATTAGAATAATTTCCTGTTTACCAGTCATTTAATTTTAGGTCAGTCTGTAAGATATATAAAGCACTTTTTTTCCTGAAGGCTTCCATGTGCTCCCTTCTCCTTGTCATGCAGGTCCAGCCCTTTTCTCTGTGCAATGACATCTGTCCTTTGGGTCAGTACAAAAGAAAGAAAGAAGGGGAGCCCTTTTGCTGCTATGATTGCTTTCCGTGTCCCATGGGGAAGATTTCACAGCAGAAGGGTAAGGAAGAACAAGCATAAGACACCTACGAGATGTTATTGGATACGTAGAATAGCATTTCTTTGTTTTCTTGCTGATAACAAAGTATATTTTTAAATACCCACATGATGTCTCTGCTAATTGTGACACAACAAAAAACAACAACAACAACAACATCAACAACAACCACAGAAGAAAAGGAAATCAATATTTATTGGGTTCAGATGATTCTGTGACTGTCCCAGAGTTAAGCATTGAGCTCCATGGCTGAGTGGGAACCCTTAACCACTGCACCACACTGGATGTTTATGTGTACATAGGAGAAGTCAATGTGTAATTGATGATGTACTTGGAGGGAAGACTCCTTCAGAATCAGGTCACCCTATTCAAACAAAAAAATAGCCAAGATGGTTACTGGACAATTAGAGAATTACTTTCTAATCTGAAGTAACTAGATTTCTATTCCCCTAATTGGATTTCAATTCCTCTATATCTAACTACTTGTACGAACTGGTTTTCAACTAGCATACTTTAGATTGTATGGAGAAATGTATTGTATTGCATTGCATAGAACACTTGGAGTTTTCTTTTCTTTTCTCTTTTTCCAGACATGGATAAATGTTATGACTGTTCAGATGACCACTATCCAAGCAAGCACCAGAACTCTTGCATTCCCAAAGAGATCAGCTTTCTCACATATCAGGAACCACTAGGGTGCAGTTTGGCTGGTCTTGCTTTCTTTTTTTCTTCCGTCACAGCCTTGGTGCTTTGGATCTTCATCAGGAACAGGGACACTCCCATAGTCAAAGCCAACAACAGAAATATCACCTTCACTCTCCTGGACTCCCTCCTGCTCTCCTTCCTGTGTGCTTTGCTCTTCATTGGCCAACCTCACAAGCTGACCTGTCTCCTTCGACAAACTGCTTTTGGCATAATCTTCTCAGTGGCCATTTCTTGTGTGTTGGCCAAAACCATCACTGTGGTCCTTGCTTTCATGGCCACCAAGCCGGGATCCAGAATGAGGAGATGGGTGGGGACAAAGCTGGCTAATTTCATTGTCCTTTCGTGCTCTCTGATTCAAGCCATGATTTGCACAATTTGGCTGGCTACCTCTCCTCCATTTCCAGAGTTTGACCTGCATTCAATGACTGAAGCAATCATCCTGGAATGCAATGAAGGTTCAGCGGTCATGTTCTACT